>NC_047133.1:16728829-17028829 GCF_009829125.3 Periophthalmus magnuspinnatus
GGTGAATCAAAGTGGTAACAATCAGAGTAACTGAAATGTCTCAAATAACCTGAGATGACTCTGGAAAGACTGAATATTTTGCGTGTAAGCCCTGCCTTTGCCCCCACCCCTGTGTAAGGGAAGACTAGAGAGGCCTCTGGCTGCAGACCTCCACCCAGAGGACCCCCACGTGACTCACCTCCATCCACATGTCCCTAAAAGTAAACTAACAGCGGCCACGCCAAAAGACCGCCAAAGTCCACTGCTACCTGGCCGCTGTTTTCTACGTAACATTATAAGAGTTAACATTACACACATAACATTACACACGTAACATTACAACATAACATTACACACATGACATAGTTTTTAAAGACAAGCTCAGCCCCTTTTCCATAACATTACAGACTTGTGCCTAATCTTAATGAGACACTGAATCTACTGGTCTGATACTTTGCACTGACATCACACTGGGGGTGTTCCACATGTATGTCTATAGTAGAATGTTCAGCAGTTTCCATGGTAACACAATGCATCACTATTGTCTGTATTGTCTGTAAATCAAAATATGAACATTAATAACAGACAAATCCTTCTTTCTCCGAGGTTGCTCCCACTAGTGTTAGCAACAGTTTTGATTGACAGCATTGCTAAGCGCTCGCTAAAGCGCCCGGCTAAACCAGTGGTGTGGGCGGGAAGGGACATTACTTTCAACAGCCTCGCTCCGGATTGGCTCTTTGGTTGCTATGATACTCGTGGTCAGAATTCCAAATATGGAACTCTGCTTCAAATTGGCTCCTATAACTGCTCTGGCCTCGATGAGCTTCATTTGACTCTATCTATCTGTTGGCTAATGCTACTTGGCTGGTGATTGTAATTTTAGGTGTGAGAGGTTTGTTGTAGTCCCAGATAAATCATATGTTTATGCTCAGACTGTGTTCAAACAAAGCTCAGATTAAAGTCTAACAGAGTTTCAGACAGAGTAGAGCCTCCAGTTAGCTTCATGTTGATGACATAAGCTACAAAGTATCAATATCCCAATACTATTTACTCCCTTGTATATGTGGGTTGTTTGTTTGTTTTTTTGACTACATGTTTTAAAATGCTATTTAACCCACACAAGCAGAGAAGAGCAGATCTTTACAACACAAAACTACTTAATTTCAAACTAAAATATGAAATCTGACGAGGGTCATGTGGCTGGAGGTGCATCCTGGTGGAGGTCTGTGGGGGGGGGGGGTCCTCTGGGGGGAGGTCTGCAGCCACACACTGTTGAAAGAATAGGCTGATTGTGTTGAAGGAGGAACAGTGGAGAGACGTGGCACACGCTGCTGCTGTGCGCCGGCAGGAGCGCGCAACAGGGCGGCCCGGTAATTACACAGCACCCGCTAAACACGCTACAAATCTGCGCCTTTTACGCCTCCAGCCACAAACTGCACATGCATCAAATGAGTAATTTTACACGAAACATTTAGGGTAGTAAAAGTGCCACAAATGGATGTGAGGCATAACGATGAAACATGTTTAGAAAACGTGTTAAAAGGTGAACAAAACCCCTTCTCCAATCAAAATATGGTGCATTATTATTGTACTGTGGAGTTTAAAGCCAAATGGGTTGTGCGCAATGTAAAGTTCACCAACATTAAATGCACAAATACAGTGAATCTTTACGCACTAAGGCATGTTACAAATGTGCTTGTGTATAACGTGGGTGTTACTGGTTTTCAGTCTGATAGGCAAAGAAAAGTTAAGTAAATGTGAGTTTTCTGCGTCATTTTGTGATTCACTGCGTCTTTTTTAAGTCTCAAAGCCGCCTCTCACCTGGTAATACGCGTACTGGATATACTGGTACGGTTTTCTCATCTCAAAAGTTTCCAGGAGGTCCCGTTTTGGATACGAGAAGCCGAACACGGGTAAGCTCGCCTTGCACTTCTTCAGACAGGCGGCGCGGAGCAGGACGTGGCGCACGACTCGGAGGGTGCTGTCTGCGTAAAGAGTGTCGTTGTCCCGGCTCACGGTGCTGCAGTTACGGCCGCAGTGTGCCTCGCTGTCCCGGAGCAAGCGATGCAGCCGGAGACTCAGTTCCAAGTATTTTACGCTTTCGTCCCAGTTCTGTGCGGAATACTGCTCCAGCGCGTAGTTGTAAGCCGTGTCCAGAGCCATGATTTCCTTTTGGGGGAAACTACGAAAGCTGTACTTTTCATATTGCGCCAGGACTAAAGCGGGGAGCAGGAGAGATACGCACAGGCCTGCGAGGCGCATCGTGGCATCACCGGCGTCTGCAGCTGCTACGCGCTTGGAGAGGTTGGAAAAAGTAGACAAACTTCCTCCGTTTTTGCTACTGTCTCTCCATGTCTGCCTGCACGTACGCTGGGAAAGTGGGATCGCCAAACAACCCGAAAACCACACATTCTGGGGCGGGACTTTCAAATTAAAAGCCTCTAATAGAACCCAAACATGCAGTGTTAAGCTTACAGGTCACACTGATGAGAAGAATACTTTGAACATGGATTTAGTTACAGAATACTGAATATCTGCAGTAAAATGTATTTTGTAAAATGTTCCGTTACATGGGCCAATCAGAGTACTGTATTCTGAGTACTTGGAATATTTTTACTTTGAGTTGGATTTGAAAATAGCGGGAAAACGCAATGTAGGATTAAAGCAGCTTTATCTTTGTTTGGCCGTTTGTTCTGCATTTATTTCTCACTAATTGGAGAGGAGAGACTGTACCTGAATACAGTTACTTAAGATGTGTATTCTGAAGGATTCTTGATAAACAGTGGTGGAAGGTAATGAAATTCAAATAATAAAGTACTGTACTTAAGTAGAATCTTTAGATATCTGTACTTTACTTAAGTACATTTGAAAGTAGATACTTTTTACTTCTGCATTTGAGAGCAGTATCAGTACTTTCTACTCCACTACATTTTTTAACAGGACTGAAAAGGAAAAAAGTACTTTTCATATGATTTGAGGAGTTATTTTTACCATGTTTGTGGTAACATCCTGACTAAAATGTTTGGGTTCAAGCTTTGGCTTTAAGCAAACAAAAATAAATACACAAAATTCATAAGGAAAAAAAAAAGAAAAAAAGGATTTATATTGTTACTGTGACCAAAATATGTGTAATTTTTAATCATCACTACATTTATACTTTATCACTTGTGTGAAATAGTTTTACTTTTACTCTTAAAGTACATTTTTAAATGGATACTTTAATACTTTTACTTTAAGGTGCACTGTGTAATTTTCTGGTGGAGGGTTTACCACCCGCTTGTCTCCACAGATATGTAATTTTTTTGTCTGTAATGTCCTGGTATGGCATTAAGTGTATCCATATTGCATTTGCTTAATAACACAATTTTTTATTGACCTAAAAACTTTGAATTCTTACTCTAAGTGGGAAGATCTGACATGTAACTTGCCCCTGTGGTGTCACCTGCTGCCTCTGTAGAGATAAATGTAATGCCATACTATGGAACATTCCAGGCATTATCTTCACGAAAGCAGGTGAAGGACTCTCCAAAAAAAGTTACACATTGCACCCTTAAGTACCGTAGATTTTTTCATGTGATAATTTTACTTGAGTATTGTTTACCCTTTTGTATTTCTTGTATCTGTACTTTTACTTAAGTCACATGGCACAGTTGCCTTCAGCTAATGACTGTTTTTATTGTTTGTTGTTTTGTATATAGAATTTTTGTTGTTGTTGTTTTTACATTTTAATGCACTTGAAAAGCACTTTGGTTCAGTTTTTGCTGTTGTAAAGTGCTATACAAATAAAGTTTGATTGATTGATTGATTGTGTCAAACTCAAGGCCCGGGGGCCAAATGTGGCCCTCCACATCATTTTATGTGACCTTCGACAGGGTAAATTAAAAAGTATGATGGTCTTAAAATGTCATTTTATCAGGAGATACGCAGTTACACAGCCATATTTTTACATCTAGGCAAATACATATGCAATATTTGTAATCTGAATAAGTAATAAATACAGAAACAATTAATTAACAATTTAAAAAGTAGTACATCTGGCCCTTTGAGGGCAGCCATTTTGCTAATGTGGCCCTTGGTGAAAATGTGTTTGACACCCCTGACTTAAGTAATAAAATTGAGTACTTCTTCCACTACAGGACTAGAGTAACCAAAACATTTACTCAAGAGTATTATTACTTCAATAAAAATATTACTCAAGTCAAAATATGCTGCTAGAAAAGTATGATTTCTTTCAAAAGTTACTCAAGTAAATGTAAGAGTACTCCCCACCTTGTGAAGTGCCTGTCTTGTTGTTGGTGTTGTTATTGTTGATGATGTTGTTGGTGTTGTTGTTATTGTTGTTGGTGCTGTTGATGATGTTGTTGTAAAGTGTTGTTGTTGGTGGTGGTGTTGTTGTTGGTGCTGTTGTAGGTGTTGTTGTCATTGTTGTTGTTTTGTTAGTGTTGTCATTGTTGTTGGTGGCAGTGTTGTTGTTAACTTTGGTGTTGTCATTATTGTTGTTGGTTGTTGTTTTTGTTGTCATAGTTATTGCTGGTGTTGTTGTTTTTGTTGTTGGTGTTTTTGTTGGTTGTTGTTGTTGATGGTGTTGTTATTGTTGTCGCTGGTCTTGTTGGTGTTATTGTTGGTTGTGGTTATTGTTGTTGTTGGTTCTTGCTCTTGTTATTGTTGGTGTTGTTGGTTGTGTTGAATCTGTGGATTCTCTTATTTCTATTTCATACCTCACCCTTTTATTTAAGTAACAAAACTTGTACTTCTACCAATGTTGGTACATGGATTCAGTTCCTAACACTGTCTAATCTATATGTAGCTGTGTGTTTATTGTTAAGTGAAGCTCATTTCTGGATTCTTCCTGGAGCGACATGTTGAGGCATGGGCTGGTGCTCTGTAAACAGCTGACACATCACATCAGAAGTTTATACACATCAAAACTATAGCCTGATATTTAAGATGCTAGCCTCTGTCTCCCTGTCTTCATAGCAGACCATAGATGTAAAGAAGTGGACTGAGTGAGTGTGATGTCACCCACAGCATTCGGCTTCAGCCAAATGAAGCTCATCGAGGCTTCATGATCATTGAGAGTCCCATATTTGGAATTCGGACCATGAGTGTCATAGCAACCAAAGAGCCAATCTGGAGTGAGGCTGTTGAAGGTAACACCACTTAGCAACTTTGTCAATCAAACCTGTTTCTAGCGCAAGCAGGAGCAACCTCAGGGAAAGAAGGCAGCTGATTTGTCTCTTATTAATATTTATATCTTGATTTACAGACACAATAGTGAAATAATATGAACATCTTAAGACCAAAATGACGAGTCTGACAACAGCAGTTACAGAGAGAGGGGACACAGTATTCTAATGTAAAGTGAACTGGAGTCAATGTAATCACACTTAAATGAATTGTGAAGTGATCTCTCTGTAACTGCTGCTGTCAACTACATTCCACATCATGGAGTCTGACACCTTTGTAAGTGCAAGTCCGGATACCAATTCCAATGAAGTTGGGATGCTGTGTAAAATAAAAAAAATAAAAAAAACACAGAATACAATGATTTGCAAATAAATGAATAAACTACAAAGACATGATATTTAATGTTCAAACTGATAAACTTTGTTTTTATGCAAATATTCACTCATTTTCAATTTGATGCCTGCAACACGTTTCAATAAAGCTGGGACAGGGGCAACAAAAGAATGGAAAAGTTGAGGAATGCTTAAAATACACCTGTTTGGAACATTCCACAGGTGAACAGGTTAATTGGAAACATGTGAGTGTCATGATTGGGTATAAAAGGAGCATCCCCGGAAGGGTCAGTCATTCAAAAGCAAGGATGGGGCGAGATTCACCACTTTGTGAACAACTGCATGAGCAAATATTCCAACAGTTTAAGAACAACATTTCTCAATGTACAATTGTGAGGAATTTAGGGATTTCATCATCTACAGTCCATAATATAATCAAAAGATTCAGAGAATCTGGAGAAATCTCTGCTCGTAAGTGGCAAGGCCCAAAGTCAACATTGAATGCCCGTGACCTTTGATCCCTCAGATGGTACTGTATTAAATCAGATATGAATGTGTAAAGGATATTAGCACATGGGCTCAGGAACACTTCAGGAAACCATTGTCAGCTACATCTCCAAATGCAAGTTAAACCCATGTACTATGCAAAGCCAAGGCCATACATCATCAACATCCAGAAACGCCGCCGGCTTTTCTGGGCCCGAGCTCACCTGAGATAGACTGACGTGAAGTGGAAAAGGTGCTGTGGTCTGACGAGTCCACATTTGAAATTGTTTTTGGAAATCATGGACGTCGTGTCCTGTGGGCCAAAGTTCAAAAGCCTCTGTGATGGTCTGGGGGTGTGTCAGTGCCCATGGCATGAGTAACTTACACATCTGTGAAGGCTCCATTAATGCTGAAAGGTACATACAGGTTTTAGAGCAACATATGCTGCCAATGTCTTTTTCAGGGACGTCCCTGCTGATTTCAGCAAGACAATGCCAAGACACATTCTGCACATGTTAAAACGGCCTGGCTTTGTAGTAAAAGAGTGTGGGTACTAGACTGCCTGCAGTTCAGACCTGTCTCCCATTGAAAATGTGTGGCTCATTATGATGCGGACCCCGGAGCTTCAACAATTAGTGTCCTCAGTTCCCAAACACTTATTGATTGTTGTTAAAAGGAAATGTAATGTAACACAGTGGTAAACATGCCCGTGTCCCAGCTTTATTGGAACGTGCTGCAGACATCACATTGAAAATGAGTGAATATTTGCATAAAAACAAAGTTTATCAGTTTGAACATTAAATATCATGTCTTTGTAGTTTATTCAGTTCAATATAGGTTGAAAAGGATTTGCAAATATTCTGTATTTTTTTTTTTTTTTTTTTTTTTATGTTTTACACAGCATCCCAACTTCATTGGCTTTGGGGTTTTATATTGGGGTTTTTATATAAATTATAACTCTCTCTCTCTCTCTCTCTCTCTCTCTCATATATATATATATATTTGTTTATCTTTATTTATACAAGGGGACCCAATAAGAGCACTTGGGCTCTTTTTCATGGGCGCCCTGTTTAAAATACATGATCGGGACCTGCAGTTGGTCAGGTCTAGGTTCAGCAACAGTCTGTGTTCAAAGAATGAGGTCAGCTGACACCTGAATATACTGAATGACCAGGTTATTCCATCAATGGATTTTTTCTTCCCTGATGGCACGAGCATATTCCAAAATGACAATGCCAGGATTCATCAAGCTCAAATTGTGAAAGAGTGGTTCAGGAGCATGAGACATCATTTTCACACATGGATTGTCCACCACAGAGTCCAGACCTTAACCCCATTGAGAATCTTTGGGATGTGCTGGAGAAGCTTTGTGCAGCGTCAGACTCCACAATCATCAATGCAACATCTGGGTGAAAAATTAATGCAACACTGGATGGAAATACATTTTGTAACATTGCAGAAGCGAAATCGAAACAATGCCACAGCGAATGAGTGGTGTAATCAAAGATAAATGCGGTCTTGTGTGTATAAAAGTTTGTTACATTTTTAAATTGAAATTGTTGTCTTTTTTGTGCTTGTACTATTTCCCTTCTTCTGTGAATTGTAGATTTTAAACTGATTTTAAACATAATTCTGAGAGATGTTTTTTAAAGGATATGTTTTCATCGATGTACCATTTAGTGTATAAAGATTTGCAGCTTGCATATTACTTTATTTATTTTTGAAAAAATCATATACTTAGTTTTATTGCATTCAAAAACAGTTGATATGAGGGAATTTTAGATTTCATTAAAATCTTGCTGCAGTTTTAAAAGTGCCTGATCAGCAGAAGGAGCAGTTGCATACAAAACAGCATCATCTGCATATAAATGTATGTGGCTTTCTTTTAAATTGTAACCCACAGAATTAATAAAAATAGTAAAAAGTAAGGGGCCCAAAATTGTGCTTTGGGGCACTCCTTTACTTAAAATTTGAAAATCTAATTTAAAACCATCGGCTCCTACTGCCTGGGTTTTGTTTGAGAGGTAATTTTGGAATCAGTCACATGTAGCTCTGTCAAATCCTATTTGCTTCAGACGCTTCAAGACGACTTTATGATCCACTGAATCAGAAGCTTTAGTTAAATCAATAAATAGAGCTACACAGTCTTATTTATCATCAAGGGCTGAGAAAATGCCATTTAAAACTTATATAGTTGCAGTGACAGGACTATGCCCTTTTCTGAAACCTGATTGATAAGATGTCAAAATGGAGCATTTATTTAAATAAACTGTAACTTGATTTGCAACTAACTTTTCAAAAAAAAAAATTGCAAGACTAATTTAGATATTGGCCAGAAATTATTTACATTTTTAGTTGTTCCACCTTTTATGTAAAGGCAAAACATGCAATTGAATGGAAAACAACGGTCATGTTTGGTTAAAAATAAAGTCTACATGTATCTACTGAATGAGAAAACAACACGAACCTGGTTACTATGTAATGGGTGGAATTGTAGCAGGAGTAGGCGTGACCGTTCGTAGGTGAGGGCTCATAGTGCCGTGCTTAAAGACGCGCCCCCTTTTTTACCACTCGCTTCTGTCGAAAACACGACGCGTCTCCTTCAGCGTACAGACATTGGCCGTGTCCCAATTCGCCAAATGCACCTTTTGAAGGGTCCCTTCGAAGTACTCTTCAAAGTGTAGTTTGAAGGTTCCAGTCGAGAGTCTGCCCTCCTCAGTGTAGTCTCCATCTTGCTGAAGTGGGACAGGCCGACACCACGGACCGCACTTCCACCGCTGTCTTTGAGCGTACGATACGTACATTACGTACGTTATTTTATTTTATTTTTTAAATGATTTATTATTTAATAGAAAAAAAGTCAAGATGTCGTCGTCACAGCCGTTTCTTTCTGTTTAGATTGAATATCAATAGGCAAATATAACGTTCAAGGTGATTTTTTTCTCATTTGTAGCTACTTCATAACTTAAACAAAATATACCTTGTGAAAACGTAATAACAGAGACAGAGGTAACAATATCATTTTCACATCCATAGTCTATAAACCAGAGAATACTGATTAGTTGTACATTTAGTGGGATATTGCAGTTTAACAATTCGGTATTTTGGCCAGTGGCTACACCACTTTAATAACAGTAGAGGGCACTGTTTCCCTTCTATGTCGTGCCAGTTCTTTTCATCTGATTATTATAAGGTATTTTCTAGCAGTGCAGCGATACATCAAACTAGTATCTTGATTTACTAACACGAAAGTAAATGACACGTGCCCACGAGGGGCGCAGACCTATGGAATGTACGGAACACATGAAGATTTTGTGCACGTCTCAGGACTCTGCTCTGTCTAACTATTCTAATGTTTTATTGGATTTGTTGTGTTTTATATTGGATACTATTGACTAGTGTGTACTCTGATGTGGAATAGCACTGGACACTTTACCTGCCTTTACTAAATTGCCGATTGCTTTCCTTAAGTGTTTTAGGGGTGCCACGTTTGTTAAATAAATTTGTTAAATTTATTTCTAGCCTCTCTCCAGTTTATTCTGGTACCTGCCCATCCTGAATATTACAACTAAAAGAGGAAAAACTATTTTTGCATGTGTCCCCCGTTCATCACACAGGTTGGAGCTCGTTAATTATGCTTCATGCCTAAATAAAAATGCTTGAGAATGGTTTGTCTAAAAGGTAATCTCGTTGAAATGCAATTCCCATCACATGTTGTTTTTTCATGACACAATGTCATTTCCATCACAGTGCAAAAAAACAAACAACACATCTTAAGATCACAGTGACTTCAAAATGAATCTACGTATGTAAAATGTAGGATATCATGTTGAGACTTTCTGAAATTTCTGAAAATGGAAACTGCAATGCAAACTGAATATTTTTGTGATCTAATATGGGGATAAAAGATGTTTAACAATACAAAATAAAAGTATAGTTATTCATCTTGTCCTTGCACTCGTACAAGTGTGAAGATTAAAAATGTTTTGTAAATATAGAATATATGTATAATTTCGTGTGAAATGGCTTTTGTTGTGTGACTGAAATGTTGCTGCCTTTGTCAACTTTAGCATTATGTTTTAAAAAAAAGAAGAAAAGAACACAAACCAGGAAAAATAAGCATTACTTTTAGTGGGACAAGCAAACTAGTTACAATAACAAACAATGGGAATGTAATGCACGTTCAATTAAAAACAATAGTATTATGCAAGTATCAGTAAATATGAAAAAAGGACTTTTGACACTAAGATGACAAAAACATAAGATGTCTTGAGCTGTATTGTTGTATGCTCTTGTCTGGTTGAATGTGACAGGCTCAATTCATCTGCTGCTTCCACTCACAACGTGCTTCAATCCAACAGATCAGACCTTCACTGAAACACTGAATTAGTGGAATATTAACACAAAACTTCAAAGTACTATTCTATATTGTAAACATTTTTACCTACCGAGCTAGGTCTTCTTCATTTTCAGGTCATCAAAGTGTTTCTTCACCAAGTTAAACTCATTTTCAAAATCTTAAACAAGAATAAAGAAATAGTGGCTAATGCCATGTGTTTTCTTGAAAAAATGTGAACGTATGTTCCTTAAATAAGCTACAAAGAGAATTCATGCAGTAAGAAAAATAACAAATTTCTTTTAGGCTTGGACATTTTATACTTCATCAGAAGTTCTGTTGTCATAGTACTCAATGGCACTTCCCTGTCTTTATCAACAGTACAGCGGCTGCAGTTTTGATAAATGTTATATTTTGATCCAAATCACTGAAATTGTTTTTTATTTTAATTTTACAAAGAGATATAGAATTAGCCACACCCACTTTGAAAATACAACCAATCACAGTTGACATACAGCCCCACAGAACAGCTGCAGGAACAAAATGGTTTGTCCTTTTGTTGTAGCAGCTCCAGGTGTAAGAACAAACATTTTGCTTCTGATGAAGTACGAATTGGCCTTGAGACTTGAGAATGAGAAATAAAAATTTACCTGATCCATGAATGAGATCAACTGTCAGAATATTTCAGAAGTGTGTGTATCTGTGTGTAGAAGTGTGTGTATCTGTGTGTAAAAGTGTCTACCTGGGATTGACAGATCAGTTTTGAATGACAGCTCAATAGATTCCTGCAGAGTGTCACTCAGCTGTTTCTGGACATCATCCTGTTTCATCAAACATGTAAGAAAAAATTTATGATAAAGGCGTCCTACAAGACTTAACTACAATAACGCACCTTCAGGTCCTCCAGCTGACACAACACTTCAGCTTTTGCCTCGTCAAACATTGTGCCCTTTACATCATGGAGGTGCTTTTGAACTGTATGTTTCATCTTTTCTAAACAACCTCGGCCTGTGAAAGTTGCTGCTTCTGTAGGTAAAAAGTATAAAGCAGTTTTAATGTGCTGTAAAACAGATTTTAAAACATGAAAGACTGACCTTTGTAACATTTTTGCATTGTCTCTTTCACGGTCTCTGTCACACTGCTGTAGATGAGCTTTTTGCGATCACGAATCTCTTTGCAAAGTTTTGTCTTAACCTTGGAGACCTTGTAAAACAAACATGTGAATAATAATTTACAGTACATTAAATTATTATGTTATACATGGCATTTATTATTTTACCTCAGTGCTGATAAATGTCAGTTGAAGTTCAAAAGTTTTGTACTGTTGAGCCAGTCTGTTTGTGTCAACTGAAAATGCATGAATTACTTCATATAAAGGCCCAGATTCTGCATCATTTCTAAAAACAGAAGGAAAAATGATCATTACTGTGTGCAATGGTGAATGAACAAAACTTACCTTTCATAGTTGGTGTATAAACAAGCCCTAAAGGTTTTTGATAAAAAGTCTCTAATGCACCATCACTGTAACACTGGGAAATTTCAGCCTCTTTTCCACTCTGTATCTTGTGTTCAGATTTCTAAATGGCTTTGCTTCAGGCTGTTTGAAGGATTTTGAGAGCTATCGGCTACAAACTCTGTATGATCTACGAGAAAAGCTTCTCTGCTTGACTGCACTATACCATCACTCCACTTTTGGACAATCGGCTTTCTCAGTGACGGTTATGTTCTAATTGTAGTTGGTCCCTTTTTAAATAAATAAATAAATACAGACATAAATGAATCTTACGGGAAACTTCTCCTGAATTCTTCATCAATGCTGTCAGTCAGAAACTTTGATATTGCTTCATTGAGGTTGATTTGTGTCTTCTTAGTTTTGTGAACACCATTGTTTTGCAATGCACATTTCAGTGGCCGGTGAAAACTACTCCCACCACCTTTCTAAAAAATACATAGAACAAGAAAAACTGCAACACTGATGTGAATTAAATGTTTTTATGTACAGACAGCGTGTTCCCACCACACGCGAACTGCGTGTCAAAGGTGAGTGATTTGTAAAATGGGTTGTAAAATGTCGTAGCCAACTAAAGCCACTAGAGAGCGCCATATGACTGCTGTAGTCACTGATTCCACTGATTCCACTGATACAGCTCTGTACATGTAAGTAGAAATAAATTCATATTTATAAATGTATATACACCTATATATTAGTTGGCAACAAAATGCAATTGTGATAGAATAAATGTGCAAAGGGGCGTGTGATGAGATATTTTTTTGCTTAATTCACATTTGGTGGAACGCACCTTTTTAGGGTTTAGTTTCCTGTATAAGGCGTCTTCAGACTTATTCTTAGACTCCTCCACACCGTTGCTCAGGCATTCTTCAAACACCTCAAGCATATCTTTCATGGACTTTCTGACTTTCTGAAGCTCACGCTCTATGTTTTCATTCAGTTTCTCCTGCACCTGTGCCGTCTGAACAGGATCCTGAAACAAAACAATGCAGAATAAACTCAAAGTGAGACAGAGCAGAGCTGTGTGTGTCTCCCCATGAAACACACAGGTAACACTCTTTTTACCATATTTCCCACTTTTGCTCCTTTGATCAGAGACAGAATCCCATAGGCTCCACGGACATAGTTCAGAGTTTGATCATGTTGGTTATTTAGACTTCGAAGGAGTTCTTGAAGTTTGGGTATTTCTGCAATAATATTCAATATACTGAAACCTGTGTCATACTCAGTATGAGACAGCACAGACAGGTTACATATTAGTTTTATGTTGGGACACACAAGCACTTTGAGTACTAGTATTTAATACTCATCGTGCATATTTTTACTCACCAGTTTGAACAGGCTTAAGTTTTTTTGGATTGAAAAATTCTTTAGAGCTCACAGTGAAAACGTCAAAGCAGTCATCTCGGAATTGTTTCTAGAGAGCAAAACAGTCCCTCTTTTAAGTTAGTACAAAACCTTTTGTTACTGATTATCATCAATGAGCAGATAGAAAACACTGGTGTGTGTTTCATTGTGTGTGTACATAATAAACTCACCTTGACTTTAGGAAGTTTATTAAATTCTTTCCTCACTATGTCTTTGGCCTTTTGGTTTCTTTCCAAAATGTTCTCTGTGGTGCTTTGAAATATAAACATGACAATAAATTAAACTGACTAACACCATATTGACTTTTCCTTGAAGATAAATATAATATATAATAGATTTATATGTATTTATATCCAATATTGAGGAAAATATAAAGTACTCACCCATCGTCAGCCCCTTGGTCATCACACTTGGTGCAGATGAAGTAAATGTTTTGACATTCACCACCATTCCCCATGAGTTTACTTGTACTCTCTAGAATCTCCCAACCATCTCTATCAGATGCTGCTCGGGTCATTTCAGACACAACCCACACAGTTGAACAACTGGCAACAATCTGAAACACATTTGTCTATTAACTGTAGAAGTCAGACATCAAATACCACCAACATTAGACATTATACAGTAAAATACCCTTTTCCACATCTGATCTCTGCTCTTATTCCGATCTCCACTTCCAGGAAGATCCACTAGAGTTATGTGTTTAAGAATGTCATTGTTTGGTACTCTCACAGTCACACACTTCACCAGGGGCCAGAACCGTCTTTGTCCATTTTCACTTTTGGTGTATTTGAGAAGTTTTTCAGCCAACTCTTGTGCCTACAGTAATTTGTGAAATAAAATGATTAAAATGTATAGAAATTTGGTTAATGAATCATGGTAATATTTTAGATTTTAACAGTCACCGCGTCGACTTGAATGATTTTTCTTCCAAACAGAAAAAATTCTCGAATTTCTTTAAAATATGTAGGCTTCATCAAGTTTTTAGATTTGTCTCTCCACTCATCTCCATAAAAAGCTGTCATTTTTTCAGTAGTCTCGCCATATTCTTCGTCTTCTGTCATTTCTTCATCTGAGATTTCATCCAAAAGATTTTTCAAAGACCACAGCTCATCTTCCCACTCCTTAAATACATTACATTTATATGTTTATTAACAGGCATATATTTACATTTACATTTCACCCCTACTAAAACCACATTTACCTCTTTAGATATGAACTCTATTTCTGCTTCATATATCTTGTTTTTTGTATTAGCCTCCACTTTGATCATGACTGAGGTGCATGCTTCCACACTTCCAGTGGGCAAAAGACCTTTCTCTTCAACAATGGCATTAATCAAAGTGCTCTTTCCTGCACCAGTTTTACCAAAGACTCCAACCAGGTCCTTTTTATCTGTATTCAAGTCCAAAATGTTTTTCCTGAAAGAAATAAAAGTTTTAATATAAATCGAAATGGATAATATTAATATTAATGAATAATAATATACTGAGTTCTTACCTTAAGAAAACATTGAGTTTGGTGTTCGTATGATCACTCAATCTGTCACGGACCCTGGTCATAAGGTCTTTCACCTCTTTCAATATTAAGTCATCTGTACAAATATCTAAGAATGGCCAATTTGGATTTTTAAAATAATACAGGGAATCAAACCAAGTCTTGTGAACAAACCTGGTTCAGTGTCACATTGTCGTTTGATTTTTGCAGAGCTGTTTGTCTGAGTCTGTGCACATTTCCTTTTTAAAACCTTCTGTTCTGAAAGAATAATTACAAAATGTCCAATCTCATAATATTTCTGAGGATATAAAGTATTATTTATACAGTTTATATTACCATTTCCACATGCTTTACTTGAAGATGGCAAATCCTAAAAACAACCATCTGACATATTTATACAAACATATACCACAAATGGCTGGTTACAACTTCAATTTTATTTGAGTAACTTTTGGTATAAACTGTACTTCTACGGTCTATGAGAACACCTACCTCGGGCGGTATCACAGAGGCATCTGAACGTAGCACCTCTTGATGTGAAGGAACAGCTGCCCCGCGCTCCACCTGTTGTCTCTTCCTCCCTGTGCGCATGACAATTTTATTTTACATTTTATATATTTATTATATGCAGATATATTTTTGTCTGACTGACAGCATAATTATGACAATACACGACTGAACAGGATAAACTGGCGTTGAGGGAGGAAGAAAGCTGGACATTGAGCTGTGACAGGGAGGGCTGTCTGAGAAGACTATGTCCATGTGTAAAACCTTTGATTACAGAAGAGACGACCTTTTCATGTGAAACGAAACAACCTGTAGCTCATCCAGCCTAAACAAGATATTTTAAGACTTGTTTAGGATGAGCTTTTTCTTGTTCACACCAGCTATCGGCCATCACAAATATCTTTACACCCACAATCTCTGTATATAACCTCTAATGTAGTTAACTCTCAAAGTCCTGTTTTGAATTTGGCCCTTGGTCCTAATCTTGGAATGAATTGATCAATGTCACAATCTTGAAGACAAAACAAGCTTTCTTGGCCCATTCCTGGTCTGTCTAAAGACATAATACATTTAATTTATGCTACAATTGCAACAAATATCGCTTTAAACTTACCTTTAAATGTCTCTATCAAATCGGAGAGGCCCCATTTGGTTAAAAAACTGGCAACAAATTCCTCCATATTGCAAACACCTATGAGGAACAAACATGGTTCATTGTCAGTACGTTGTTATGAGATGACTATAGTGAAAGGCTGGGACAGACACGCCTGAGGACATGGTGCCAAATCAGGCACCATTAATTAGCTTAATTAGTTAATTCTGAAGCCATGACACAGAAACTTGAAACATCTCATGGCTACAAAACGATCAAAAAGAAAGGCTACGTTATAGGCTGCAGCCTATTTACAGGTATGTACAGGCCTAGCTCTTACCTGCTCTGTGGGAAAGTCTTCCCACTGCTGCTGAATGGATGGGGGAATATTGGCTCTGAGTGCTGTATTAACCCCTCCCTGAACTGCCACCTTAACGTGGTGGAGGGGTTTGAGCACCCGAATGATCCTGGAAGCTATGTTGTTGGGGGATTCATGCCCCTGGTAGAGTCACCCATGGCAAACAGGTCCAGGGAGACGGGTCTGACTAAGAGCGGTTCAGAAGCCCTTTATGACGAGTGCAAGAACAAGGTTTGCTAAGTCACCCGGACTGGCGTCACCGAGGCCCCACCCTGGGTGCTCGAGAGCAAGTGCCTGGTGCCCGGGCCTTTCCCCCCAGGGCCTGACTGGACTTAGCCCCAAGGAGCGATGTGAGGCTGTCCTCATGTGGACCCACCACCCAGTGGGCTGGTGCATGGAGATGTGGACCGCAGTCGAAGGCGGGGGCCTCGACAACTGGATGTCCGGGCATGGAGACTAGGTCTGGGGACATGGAGTGTCCTGGAGGGGAAGGAGCGTGAACCTGTGCGGGAGGTTGAGCATTACCAACTAGATATAGTCGGCCTCACCTCCATGCACAGCTTGGGCTCTGGAACCTAACTCCTTGAGAGGGGCTGTATTTTCCATTTCTCTAGCATTGCCCGCGGGGAGCAGCTGTGGGCTGGTGTGGACTTGCCCCATGTCTTGGAGTTCACCCCGGTGAATGAGAGGGCCGTGTCCCTGCTCGTTCGGGGCAGGGATAGGTCTCTCACTGCTGTGTCAGCCTACAGGCCGAACAACACTGCAAAGTGCCTGGCCTTCTTGAAGTCTCTGGGAGGGGTATTAGCCAGTGCACTAACCAGGGACTCCATTGTTCTCCTGGGGTACTTCAATGCCCATGTGGGTAATGACAGTGACACCTGGAGGGGCGTGAGGCTGGGGACATGCATACCGAGTGGGCAATATTCTCTACCTCTATTGTCGATGCAGCTGCTCGTAGCTGTGGGCGTAAGGTCTGCGGTGCTTATTGCAACGGCAACCCCTGAACCCGGCGGTGGGCACTGGAAGTAAGGGATAACATCAGGCTGCAGAAGGAGTCCCGTTGAGACTTGTTGGCTCATGGGACTCCTGAGGCAGCTGACGAGTACCGGCGGGCCAAGCCACCATCATGTCTTCCTAGTAGTAAGCAGAGACTGGGGACCTGAGGGCGGAGTCGTCCATCACCCTGGATGCAGTTACCGAGATGGTTGGCAAGCTCCACGGTGGCAAGGCTCAGGGGGTGGATGAGTATGGGGTCCGGGGCTCTTTGCTAAGGGCTGTCCGGTCCCTGAATGACCAGAGCAGAAGCTGTGTTTTCATTGCCAGCAGTAAGTCAGACCTGTTCCCGGTGCATGTTGGACTCCACTAGGGCTGCCCTTGGAACTGGTTCTGTTCATTATATTTATGGACAGAATTTCTAAGCACAGTCAGGGGCCGGAGGGGGTCTGGTTCGGGAACCACAGGCTTCATCGAACCAGGACCTGCAACAGGCACTGGGGCGGTTTGCAGCAGAATGTGAAGCGGCTGGGATGAGAATCAGCTCCTCCAAATCTGAGGCCATGGTTCTCGACCGGAAAAAGATGGTTTGCTCTCTCCGGGTGGGTGGAGAGTCTCTGCCTCAAGTGGAGGAGTTCAAGTATCTCTGGGTCTTGTTCAAGAGTGAGTGACAGATGGAGTGTGAGATTGACAGGAGGATCGGTGCAGTGTCCGCAATTATGCGGTCGCTGTATCGGACCATCGTGGTCATGAGCTCTGGGTAATGACCGAAAGGAAGATTGCGAAAGATTGCGGATACAAGCAGTCGAAATGGACTTCCTCCGCAGGGTGGCTGGGCACTCCCTTAGATATAGGGTGAGGAGCTCAGTCACACAGCAGGAGCTTGGAGTAGAGCCGCTGCTCCTGGATGCCTCCCTAGGGAGGTGTTCCAGGCATGTCCCACTGGGAGGAGGCCCCGGGGAAGACCCAGGACACACTGGAGGGACTATGTCTCTCGGCTGGAGCCTGGGAGTCTGGGGTGAGGGAAGTCTGGGAGTCCCTGCTTAGACTGCTGCCCGTGACCCGGCACTGAATAAGAGGAAGAAAATGGATGGATGGATGAGTGCTGTTAACCAGAGTTACTACATAGGGTTCACTGTTATATACCCCACATTTCTGGTTCTATTGTTAACTGAACCTTAGTCTGAAAATTGAATCCAAAATAAAGAATACATAATTTCATATTATTAATTTCATATAATTACATAATTTGTGTTTTCTTTTCATTTTCAGAAATGATGGAAAATCAGGAAACTTTTATGGAGCCCTCCATTAATTTTCACTGGGCACAACAGTCCGGACACAAACATACAAAGAGCTCAACTTACAACTTACCTTTATCAGAGCACAGGTAAAACATTGGAGTCAGTTTAGCAGTAAACCATTGAAAATATTGAAACATTTTGTGTTATAGGAAGGAATAAGACAAGACTTATTAAAATCATCAGAAACCACAGGAAAATTATCTACAGTCTAAAACAGAATGTTACAAATGTAAGGCCTGTTTGAACTAAAGTAAAGACCTGTTTGTATACTATATGCAGTATGTATGTGATAGGTTCACCTTTTTAACCTATATTACCTTTAAAATACAGTACCTTTAAAATGAACAGTGAGATAACATAATATAACTTGAATATATATTTTGAATCCATCAGTATGTACTTCAACAACTATTATAACATATTGTAAATTCTGCAGAAGCAGCAACCATAAGTAGAAAGGGCAGTCTAGAAAACATTCGACATGCACTTGAAACCTGTGTCCAAGAAGTTAAGGATACAGTGTTTGACTGTGCCAAAGATATTATGTTGAGCCAGCTCCAAAATCTGATGGTTTGTCTTCCTCAGTATGTATATCTACTTTCTGTGAGAGGAGAGAATTTTCTATTTGTGTTTTCTACTGTTTTTCTGCTGACACAGGATGATATCCTAAACACATTGAGTGAGAACCTGCACAAATCCATTGAGCTCTCACTAAGAGATGACTAAATCTATTCCAGGTGAGATGAACCAATACCTTTGTCATTATTGTGGACATGAGGAGTGAATGTGTTCATTTTCCAAATATCTCAAAACGCTACAATGAACTGATGACCGGTTTGTAAAAAATGAGCATTTAGTTTGCTTTCTTTTATTTACCTGTACATTCAAATTTGAGTGGAGCATCCATAGATCTGCTCTTTTTCTTGGCCAGGTTAGACCCTGAGGTCATCTCCTCGGAGCTCCTTTCACTGGTGGAGGACATGTCTGAAACATAACAACAATAATTACTATCAAACTAAAGTCTTTTAAAAGTGAAAACTCTTATTGTGAAAGGAAAGAGGTTGACAACAATAAAAACAGTATTTCTTTTAGACAATAGATGTTATTTCAGCCCAAATATATGGTAGTGTCCTGAATATTACACTGTTGTAACTATTCTAACTAGAACTATTCAGAAAAGGTCACTTTTTATCCTGTCCATGTGTTTTTTTCAGAGTCAGGTTTTGTTGAAGTTGTGATACTTGTGATCAGTTGATATCTGGGTGATAAGAGTCAGGTCTGTGGAGATTCAAGCTCAGAGTAACAATGCAATAAACACAACCAAAATGAAGCAACATGCTCTGACTCTAGTCTAGTTTTGGCTAAAAAGTTCCATGCTGTGGCTTTAAATTAGTTCAGAGGTGGATAGAGCAGCCAAAACGTACTCAAGTAACGTTACTTCAAAATTGTATTGGACCTACTCAAGTATAAGTACAAAGTTGTGGTTCAAGAAATTACTCAAGTAAGAGTAAAAAAGTGTGAAAAGTACTACTAAAGTAAGAGTAACTTAAAGAGTAACTGTCGGAGCGTAACATCTGATTCATAATTTGAAGTTGATGTAATGTGAAAAACAAAACATTAAATAATGAACAAAATCTGGTATTTTCAAAGGATAGACACAAAAAAATGATAAAAGCTACATTATATCTGAAGCAAATACAAGAAACACATGTTCAAATAATTTCATATTGTTGACATAAAGCTCAAGTCACTTGTAGACTTACTCACAGTGGGAAGAGGAACCACAACTTTTACTCAAGTAAGAGTACTGTTACTTCAATAAAAATATGACTCGAGTAAGAATAAAAGTTCTGCTGGAAAAGTATTCGGAAAAGTGCAATTTCTATAAAAAGTAAATGCAGCATCTGAGCTGGCTCTTGTGTTGGTTCAGTATTTTCAGTGAAAATGTATAAAAATTTGAAAAAAAGAAATTTGGTTCTTTTAGAAGCTCACGTGACGGAAAGAATCAAAAGAGGTGACTTGTTCATGAACATCACATCACAAACCTTCCCAGGGAATTTTGAGGGGCACACAAAGGAAAAGTGTCAAAAATGATTGTCCTGTTACTCTCAGTGACACTTCATAACTGTCGTGCACTCACTACAGTGGCTCAGAGCAGAGGTGATGGCTTCTGTAGCAAACTCAAACCTCTTTCCGCTCACGGGTCTCCATGGCTTTGGGGCTTTTCCTGTTTGCACATGCGCATATTGGAACTGAGCGGCATGCCTTGTGTGTCTGTGTACACTGGTGAATGCTTTCTTTGGTGTAAAGTGCTTTGAGTGTCTTGAAGGTGGAAAAGCGCTATAGAAGTGTTTGATCACTAACCATTTACTTATCAAGACAGTCTATAGTGACACCAAGGGTGGTAAGTAAGGAAAGGCAATGCAAGGCAAGTGTACAGCACAATTCGTGCACTAGCCAATTCAAAGTGCTTTACAGAATAAGAAAGACATTAAAATCACAATACAATAAATCAAAACATAAATAATCACAAATAATCATCATAAAATCAACATTAAAAATAGAAGAGGATGAATAAAACTCTTTCACTCATATGCACAGCTAAACAGAATCGTTTGGAGCCTGGATTTAAACATTGTCAAAGCAGAGGCCTGTCTCACATCTTGAGGAAAACAGTTCCAAAAAACTGACATGCTGATTCACCATGTTTAGTCCTGGTGTAGTCCTGGTTTAGTCCTGGTTTAGTCCTGGTTTAGTCCTGGTTTAGTCCTCAGAGTGTGAGATGGCTCATGTGGCTCTAACATGTGGGAGATGTTCTTTGGTGCTGGTCCATGGAGAGACTTGTCTCAAGCAGAGCTGCTTTAAAGTCTATTCTCTGAGCCACAGGAGCCAGAGACCTGAGCACAGGACACATGTGTGAAGTACTTCCTGGTTCTAGTCAGGACCCGAGCAGCAGTGTTCTGGATGTACTACAGCTGTGTTAAGGCTCGTTTGGAGAGCTCAGTGAGAATGACGTTACAGTAGTCTAACCTACTGGAGACAAATGCATGGATAAGTCTCTCTAAGTCTGGCTTTGACAGTATACCTTTGATTTTTGCAAAGTGTTTTAGATGGTAAAAAGCTGGAGATGCTATTGTTTTGATGTGGCTGTTAAAGTTCAAGTCTGAGTCCATTATTACCCCTGTTTCTCTGTTTCTGTGGCCAAAGATGATGACTTCAGTCTTGTCTGAGTTTAGCTGGAGAAAGTTGTTTTGCATCCACACACTGATCTGTTGGATGCAGTGGCAGAGTGAATCCACTGGTCCATATTCACCTGCTGCCAGTGAGACATAGATCTGAGTGTCATCTGCATAGTTGTGGTAGGACACATTATTGCTGTGTATTAACTGGCTTCACGGCAGCATGTAGAAGTTGAACAGGAGTCCTAGGATGGATCTCTCTGGCACCCCACAGGTCAGGGTAATTTTTTTTGAGACAGATTTACCAGTTTCAACAAAGTACTCCTTCTCTTCTAGGTAGGACTTGTACCAGTTGAGTGCCATACCAGAGATGCTCACCCAGTCCGGTAGAATGATGACAGGTGTGAGGATGAAGTCCTGGGAGATTCCACAGTAAAGCAGCACAAGGTGGAGTCTTCCAGTCTAACACAGGAAGACCTCCCCAACAAGTTGGACTTAAACCAGTCCAAGGCAGACTCTCTCACACCAGCATTTTTAAAGACCATTTAAAAGAGTTGCATGGTCCAGTGTTTGAAAGGCAGAAGTCAAGTCTAAAAGTACTAAAACATCAGAATCACCAGAGTCATTAAAAACAGAACATTAAAAACCTTTCAAAGTGCGGACTCAGTGCTATGACATGCTCTGTAGTCTGATGGGAACAAATTAAATGTATTAAGTACATCTAGAAATGACTGCAGCTAAATTAAAACACTCTTTTCAAGAAACATGAGCAAAATAGGAAGCTTTGAGTTTGGGCGATAATTTGAAGGAACACCAGTGTTTTTTAAATCAGCCCTATTGTGCTTGTTTCTGCTGAAAAATTATAATCTATGGCACACGTGGATCATTATGTCAAAATTTGCACATTTTAAGTCACAGTATTCATCTAAAACAGGGGTTGGCAACATTTAACACCCAAAGAGCCATTTTGACCCAGTTTCCATAAAAAATAAAAAAATAAAAAAATCACTGGGAGCCGCAAATACTTTTTGACATCTAAAATGAAAATAGCACTGTATATACTGTTTTTGTTTCACCTATACGCTTTGTATAAACAACCATAGTGTATGTCTATGTATCAAACAAAAAAAATGCCATGAGCCGTCATCCTTATGTTGCCTTTGGGCTTTCGGAGCTTGTAGCGGAGCCTTGACCTGAATTTTAAAAAATAAATTGGAAAAAAAAACACTGTGGCACTAAACAATGAAAAATAAATATTTGCACATCTGCATAAATATTTATTTTACCTAGTTAATGTGACTTCTGCTCCTGAACCTCTGCACACAGCGTCTGCAATTTGGGACTGTACAAAGTCATTTTCATCTTTACGTAGGACTGTAAGCTGTCGTCTGTGAGGCATAAGCAGTGTTTCTTTTTTTTTAACATAGTTCATGCATGAGAATAGTTGCTCACATACATATGTGAATCCGAAGATCAACAGGCCTCCAAATGCATATTTCTTCATGTTTATGTAGATTAGGTATCGGGGATCGAATTCCATGTGTCAAACATGAGTTTGTCAGGTCTTGGAAGAATCTCAGTATCACTCCATTTGTGATTCTGAACAAGAGTGGCCTTCTGATGGGCAACATCTTCAAGATCTTCTGTCAAGCGTTTGAATTTGGACACCCGCATATCTTTGTCAGCTATGTCAGCCAGCTTCAGCTCAAGATCAGAATGACATACACCCATACACCTGCAAATGCAATCACATTTAGCAGGGATGGATTGATGGTCAGGAAAGTGACAGGGAAAGACAATGTGTTTTTTTCCTCTTTGAACTCTCCACCTCCAAGTAACAAACGGAACTGACAGTGATTCAAACCTTTTGCCATTATTTATTGATAATCTGAATGACAATATTCATGACCTCTATGCATTCTGGAGGAAAAGTCAAAGCCTCTTGGTGTAGGATGCAGTAAAACATCAGCAACTTTCTATCTAGTAACTTCTGCAGCAACAAAGCCCCTGTGCGCTCAAGTCATACTTGGTGCCCCATCAGTAGCCACTGACACTAGGTAGGTTGTTTTTATCTCTTTGGCTCTTAAACAAGCACAAGCACAGCCTCACAGATGTCCTCCACCTGTGTCTGGCATATTAGTGGTCAGCTCAACCATTTCTCCCTGTGGTCCAGCAGAGTTCACATATTGGCGCTATTTGTTCAATGTCACTTTTGTCTTTGGACTCATCACAGGCGATTGAGTATATGCTGCAGCTGAATTGATGTCTTCAATTTGCTGTCTTGTGATATTTTTATGCCTCTGCTTTTGACAGTCTTCGCAGAGAGAGATTTTCTGCAAAATTTCACTCTTGCTTTTAAAGTCCGTGAATAGGTGTTCTGAAATATTAATTAATGACTCTTTCAAATATTATCTGTCTGTGAACAGCTTCTTATGCCTGACTAATTCCCTAGTGGCCACAAAACTCACATGTTCTTGAATTTACAGACTTCATCCACTTCTTGAATTTACAGACTTCATCCACTTCTTGAATTTACAGACTTCATCCACTTCTTGAATTAATTTTTCCTCAGATCAGCCTTTTGCATCAATTTTGAAACAGCTTTTTTCTCTCTCCTCCCTCAGGGTATTTTTCAGCAAAAACTGGGTGTTTATTTTGGAAATGTCTTGTGACATTTGACCTTTTATTGTTAGCCAGTCTTACTCCACAAATTAGGCATACTGCTGGCCTCTCTCGTTAAAGGTAAACGCAAATTAATCTGCCCAGGCATCATTAAATGTTCTATTTTCTTCAGATATTTTTACTTTTCTTACATTTCTCCATACTTGGCCTATCTGGGGTTGAAAGTCTCTTGATAAATGCATCACATTTTGGTGGGTAAACCGGCTTCCATGAGTGTGACACTTATTTTGAGCAACAAAAAAATAATTAAATATAATTTTAATATTTCAAGATATAGATAGATTTAATGATTTGGGGAAATATCAAATCATGATCTTTGTAACAATCACTGACATTAAATTTGTGAATTATTTTTTAATAGAAGGATTCTGTTCAAAGTTCACATTTTAAACGCCCAGAAGTAGTAACGCCTGACACGATCATTTGATATATGAAATATAACAGGTTTGACTGGTTTTGTTTCACATAATGAGTCAGTATATTGTGTAGTTTGCAGATGTTACTTGCTTAAATAACTACTGTCTTTGTAATTAACAGTAACTCAGTAATAATACATTAATCTTAATCTTATATATTAACAGATTATTTTATATATCTGAAAAGGGAAAGTGAGTAGTAGTAGTAGTAGTAGTAGTAGTAGTAGTAGTAGTAGTAGTAGTAGTAGCAGTACCAGTAATAGTAAAGGGTCTAGCAACACTGACCTGTGCTGGAGCAGACAGTTGAGGGTTTGAAGCCATTGAGGTGAACTTGTGCAAATGCAGAGTGAGTGTTTCCTGGTTCAGGGCAGGGTACGGCAGATCCCTCCCTCGCGTAACAGCAGAGGGAGGGATCTGCTGTGCCCTGCCCTGTTATCCTCCTATAACCCTGCGTGTCAGATGGCAAGTCTCAGGGCAAGTGTCTGTCCACATTACACAAGACAAACTTATGGGCAAAGATGCCACAAGTCTGAAAACAGGGCTGTATATTTTATATGACTGCAGTGTGAGTCGACCATGCTAAAATACGGCGGCTTATAGAGCCCTTAACAGCCTACGTCATAGTGACGTCACAACTCTTGCTGGAGGCAAAAAGAAGGAAAGATTTGTTAGTGTGTGCTCTAAATGTCTGAAGTTTTATAGACTTTCACAGAAAAAACACAGATAATTTTGATTGAATCCATCATGATGGACAGAGAGTGCAAAGACAAAACAGTGCTGGTGTTTACAGAGCACACTTAATATTGTTTTAAACTCATCCACATTTGTTAATCATAGTCAGCCAATCTTAGAATGGTTACTGTGAAGGTCAAGTTAGCTCTTATATACTTAACATACAGTCTATGTTAAGGATACACACTTTTATTTTGGTAACTTTTGGCGTGAGCAGCAGTGATGGGTCTTTAACTCTTATTTCATTGGGTTCATCCAAGAGATGGAAAACGTTTTTCACATTTGGACTTGGTTAGAAAGGAGTCAACTCAAGGATATGATTTGCAGCTGGTTGAAAGTCAAGTACATAAAAAAACCCCTCAAAATGTAACGATGTCCCCAAGCTTGATGCTGCATTATTTAAAACATATTTTGACACTTTGGTTTCTCCCATCACTCATTTAATTACCTCTCAGTCACCCACAATGTTTTTCTTGTAAACTGGAAACTCATTATTCGAGTTCACAAAGATGGAGATTATGACACAAATATGTCTGTGTAATCCCTCAGTCATCCAGGTCTGAGCCATTACAATAGTTGAAGTTAAATCTGTCAACTGGACAAATTGTTGTAGGAGTGAAGACGTTTCACTGCTTATCCAAGCCGCTTCTTCAGCTCTGGTCAGATTATTGCTGGACACTACCTTATATCCATCTGAAGGGAGGGACTAACTACACTGAAACCCTAAACAGCTATTGTCCCCAGTTTCAGCATTACTGACCCTATTCAACCTTTAATGGCTCGCGCTATTGTTCTGTTATGTCTCAGGTCCCCATTCCTGTTTAAGGAAGGATGGTCTTTCCTAACTTCTTTAACTCCTTTCTAAAACCATTTCTTTTCTCTGGCTCAGATCTGAACCTCACTATCTTCATAGGAGTGGTTAGTGTCTTTGAGATGGAGATGCACAGCAGACTGAGGTCCTGAGCTGCTTTTGCACTGATGTTGATAGATTCTCTTATGAAGTGGCTGTTTAGTTTCTCCAGTGTAACACTCACTACACTCTTCACTACACTGAATGTAGTAGACTACATTACTTTGTTTATGTCTCGGGGTTTTGTCCTGTGGGTGAACCAGTTTCTGTTTTGGATTGTTTGTAGGTTTGAAATAGACCGGAATCTCATACTGTCTGAAGACTCTCTGGAGTTTTTCAGACACACCCACTGTGTAAGTAATGGTAGCATCTTTCCTTCTAGGTTCTCTCTTAGATCTATTGAAAGCCCATTTTGGATATACACAAGCCGAAAGAGTTTAGAATTTTTCACAATGCACCTTGAAAAGTAGTGTGCAGCGCCGGTCAATATAGACCACAATGCATTGCAATTGCAGCCATAATAGCCAAGTTTACATTTATTGAACTAAAAAAAGACTTAACCAGAAAGTCATCATTTTTTCTAACATAGTTCTGGTTATACACAGTTATGTTTATTATCCAGTGATTTATATGGCTGTGGCTTTACTCAGCTAAACACTTGGCTTCTGGATCCTCATCGGCTCCGTCAGGTCTTCATGCTGCTCCTGTATGGTGTATGGGTCAGTTAGCCTGCTTCCATCAGCTGGAGAGTTAATTTACTAAAGAAGCTGCAACTGCCCCACAGAGTCAGGGACTGTTCCCAGACCCAATCCAACCAAACCTGTAATTTCTTCTGCATTCTCCATGTTTAAAAACAAGAACCTAAACGAGCTCATTTACTTTTATTGAGATGCGCACAGCACCTCTTTTTGTACGCAGCTTAAGCCCCGCCCACCAGAAAAAGCTACAATATGTACAAACTTTTAGGTAGTTTATAGATGACAGAAAAAAAAAGGATAGGACACTTGTGAGTTTAAACAAATAAATCTGTGAGATAAAAGTAACACATTTTCAGGAAAACTACCTTTTTTTTTCCATATATTTGCTTCTTTTTTCTGGCAATCCGGGTCCCACACCTCAGTGCTGTAGCTCGCTGTTTACAGCTAAAAGACCTCACCAGTTTGTTGTATTGGATTATCTATTATAGTACACCAACAGACACACAATTGACACTCATACACTATTTGGTCCAAACTGTTAAGACTGTGTGGGTCTCTTTTTATTGTGGTAATAGGCATAAGAACATACATTAGGCCTGTGGGATATAGTCAAGTCTACAGACTCAACAGCAGACACAGTTTTGAAATGTGAAGGTTAAGGTGCACTTTATTTATTCTCGTACACATTCTAGATAATCTCAACATTTGTGGATATTTTCTGGTTCAAAATCTCATAAATGTGTGTGTTTAAACTCAAAAATCTACTCTTCAATATTTTTTTTCTTCATCTATAAATGGCACTAATATACCTTTGTCCTTAAATGACCGCACGTGGCAGAAAAACAAAAGCTAAACCAAAATCATCTACTAAAAGACAATAATTGACCTTCACGTAAACAAAAGATTTTCATAGTGAACATTACATGAGTGTTAACAATACAGGTATACTACACGTGAATACACTCTTAGATAAATCATATTAAACAACACAAAATAAATGCCCTTGCAGTTCGTACTCTCGAAGTGTATCTTTGTACCATTGTTTATAACCTACTACAAGGTCATATGTTGTAAACACATAGATCAGACATGTGCCTCCAGATATAACCTACTCAAATGCATGTGTAGTAAATGTTCTTGAAGGTGGTAAACTTATAGTTATAGTTTTTTTATATTTTAACATCTTGATTTATAGCTACAGGGTAAGTACACTTATGCTTATTTCAAATCAGTACACAATAGCCTGCTTTGTTCTGTGTAAAAAGTTGAGGAAAAGTCCACTAACATAAGGCTCTAGTTAATGCTAACATGTCATTTTCGGAAAAAAATTGTTAACACTTTTGTAGGCACACTGGCTTTATCTGCGCAATTTACCTCGGTATAAACATATTAAAGTTAAGGTTAAGAATGCACATCATGATATCATATAAAGGTGACGCACTGTCTGAATTCAAGTTAGCTATTTTACTGTACATCAACCAGTTTAGCCGTTGCCACAGCAACACCAGTCCCTTCTAGCCCCGCCCCCTGCTGTCCTCAGCCGCTGCGCCCACGAATTTCTTTGAGACAAACTCAGCGTAATGAATGTCGCAAAACTCGTGAGCGTGTAATTTTCAGATTTGTACGTGTAAAATTACAAAATTGTAAGCATATAATGATATTTGTAAGATTAATTTAAAAAAAAATAAAATCTGTACTTTCTACTCCACTACATTCTTGAACTGGACTGGAAAGTAAAAGCATTTTTTATTATTGTCTGAGACCTGCTGAAAAAGCTGACGGTTTATTTTTAACACGTTCCTAATGTAAACAAACAAACATATATAAATAACAACAGTTATGAAAGACAATATTAATTCAGCACAAATCTTTATCAAAATCACTACATTTAAATCTTTATTAGATCTCAAACTCTGCACAAAATACTTTTACTCTTTAAGTACATTTTTAACAGGTACTTTAATATTTTTACTTAAGTAAAAAAAAAAAAAAAAGTACTTCCTCCACCACTGGTTAACAGTTAATACCCCGTAAAAGTGTAAAACCCCTCTTTAAGTACAGTACTTTTACTTTTGTACTTTGTCACTGCTCAAAGTCTCCACTGCAGTGAGGACCAGAGGAGCAGAGTTTGATCCTGCAGCGTAGTCACAGGGACTGAAAAATGGAAACAGCTTCTCCCTGAAGCAACAGTCTGTGAAGGAGTAGAGGAGATCTGCAGAATGTGCATCATAAAAGGAGACCAGACCCTTTCCATAGTCCACAAACACCCCCACCTTCTCAGGAGCTCTCTGAGGGGACAGGGGGACAGGAGGAGAAGAGCAAGCTTTGTATTCATCTTTGTTTCTTAAGACAATGCACCACAGCCCATGTTCAGGACATGCAGTGATGTTTCCCTTCCTGTTGATGGACTCTTGGGCCACTCCTAAATCCCAGTTTGTTTTCCCTTTGACCTGAACCTCAAAGTAAAACCTGCCAGAAGAGAAACTTTGTTTTTCTAAAACATTAACACATTTATCAAACCTCAGAGGAGAGTCTGGGAGCTGCTTCCTCACATCAGTGTGATGAACCTGTTTGAGATCTTCAGAACGAGTTCAGGATGAGCTGTGTCTGGACCCAAAGTGACCTCCACTGCACACTGCTGCACTCTCCTCAGCTCAGTTTTGTTAAACTCTGAGGCCAGTTCTTTAAACTGTTTGTTAAACTCCTGAGAGAGACTGTTCTCCAGCACAGACAGAGCCCGGGTCACACTGCCCTCACACATCTCAAGCTCAAAGCTCACACTGCTCCACTCCTTAAGCCCAGCAGGGGGCGTGGGTGCAGGGCAGTGGTGTAGAAAGTGGAGGGAGTCATGAGAGCGTGAGAGACGTTCGGCATCAGCGCTGCTCTGCTCCAGATCACAGATCTCCTGCTGCAGCCGCTGCACCAGATCCTGGGCTCGTCTGTGGCTCCGGCTCTGCTTCTCCTGGAGCTCGACTAAGAAGAGGTCCATACGCCTCTGAACAGACTGCATAAGAGCAGTGAAGGCCTGCAGCCCTGCAGCCCTCTCTCTGAGGGCCTCTGTCTCACTCAGCTCCAGGAGGATCTGGATCTCCTGGATCTTCTGCCTCCTCTGCTCCACCATGTGCTGGTTCTGAGCCTGAGTCTGCAGCAGAGAGGACCTCCTGTGCTCACACGCCTCCTCCAGAGACAAGAACTCATGGTTCTTATGCTCTAAAATGGAGCATATCACACAAATGCTCTTCTCATCAGTGGCACAGAAGAGCTCCAGGGGGCGCTGGTGTGTGGGACACGTCCTGTCTTCCAGGTTTTCCACTGGCTCCATCAAGTGGTGTCTTTTCAGCCCAGAGACTGTGAGATGACGCTGGATGTGGCTCTCACAGAAGGAGGTCTGACACACCAGGCAGGACTTGATGGCCTTCAGCTTGGGCTCAGAGCACACGTCACACTGCACCTCTTTCAAGACGGGCATCTGATCCATAGATTTTCTTTTGTTCCTCTCCAGGTTAAACCCTGAGGCCACCTCCTTCAGGAGCATACTGACACTGAGCTGCGGTCTGCTGTGGAACACCTCTTTACACAGAGGACATGTCAGCCCATCAGTGTCTGAGGCCTGAGAGATGCAGCGTCGGCAGAAGTTGTGTCCACATGGAGTGGACACTGGCTCAGAGAACACCTCCAGACAGATGGCGCATAGGAACGTCTCCTCAGAGCTCCTTTCACTGGTGGAGGACATGTCTGAAACATAACAACAATAGGTACTATCAAACTAAAGTCTTTTAAAAGTGAAAACTCTTATTGTGACAGGAAAGAGGTTAAGAGGTTTTATTTTGTAAGGATCCAGGAGGATGTGGTGAGGAAAACTGGACTAGAAGAATATGTCAGTGTTGTGACCATAGACTGTTTGGTGGAGACTAATATTGAACACGGCTTTAGGAAAAGGCTGGGTACTCAATGTTACCATGACGACAATAAAAAAGTATTTCTTTTAGACAATAGATGTTATTTCAGCTCAAAAACATGGTAGTGTTCTGAATAATATACTGTTGCCCATCCATTTTCTTCCGCTTTATCCGGGGCCGGGTCGCGGAGGCAGCAGTTCCAGCAGGGAGGCCCAGACTTCCCTCTCCACACACACTTCCTTCAGCTCTTCCGGGAGAATCCCGAAGCGTTCCCAGGCCAGCCGAGAGACATAGCCCCTCCAGTGTGTCCTGGGTCTTCCCTGGGGCCTCCTCCCGGTGGGACGTGCCCGGAACACCTCCCTAAGGAGGCGTCCAGGAGGCATCCGGAATAGATGCCCAGGCCACCTCAACTGGCTCCTCTTGACATGGAGGAGCAGTGGCTCTCCTCCGAGCTCCTCCCATGTGACTGAGCTCCTCACCCTATCTCTATCTTTAAGGGAGTGCCCAGCCACCCTGAGGAGAAAACTAATTTCAGCCGTTTGTATCCGCAATCTTGTCCTTTCGGTCATTACCCAAAGCTCATGACCATAGGTGAGGGTAGGAACGTAGATTGACCGGTAAATCGAGAGCTTTGCCTTTGGACTCAGCTCCTTCTTTACCACAACGGTCCGATACAATGACCGCATCACTGCAGACGCTGCACCGATCCGCCTGTCAATCTCACGCTCCATCCGTCCCTTACTCATGAACAAGACTCCGAGATACTTGAACTCCTCAACTTGAGGCAGAGACTCACCACCCACCCGGAGAGGGCAAACCACCTTTTTCCGGTCGAGAACCATGGCCTCGGATTTGGAGGAGCTGATTTTCATCCCAGCCACTTCACACTTGGCTACAAACTGTCTCAGTGCCTGCTGCAGGTCCTGGTTCAATGAGGCCATCAGGATAACATCATCTGCAAACAGGAGAGATGAGATCCTGTGGTTCCCGAACCAGACCCCTCCAACCCCTGACTGCGCCTAGAAATTCTGTCCATAAATACAATGAACAGAACGGGTGACAAAGGGCAGCCCTGGCGGATCCAACATGCACTGGGAACAGGTCTGACTTACTGCCGGCAATGCGAACACAGCTCCTGCTCCGGTCATACAGGGACCGGACAGCCCTTAGCAAAGGGCCCCGGACCCCATATTTCCGAAGCACCCCCCAAAGGACACCACGAGGGGCACGGGTGAATGCCTTCTCCAGATCCAAAAAAACACATGTGGACTGGTTGGGCAAACTCCCATGAACCCTCGAGGACCCGATGGAGAGTATAGAGCTGGTCCAGTGTTCCGTGCCTGGGACGAAAACCACACTGCTCCTCCTGAATCCGGTTCGACAATCGGTCGGATTCTCCTCTACAGTACCCTGGAATAGACCTTACCGGTAAAGCTGAGGAGTGTGATTCCCCTGTAATTGGAACACACCCTCCTGTCCCCCTTCTTAAACAGAGGGACCACCACCCCGGTCTGCCATTCCAGTGGTACTGTCCCCGACTGCCACGTGATGTTGCAAAGGCATGTCAGCCAAGACAGCCCCACAACATCCAGAGATTTAAGATACTCAGGACGGATCTCATTCACCCCCGGAGCCTTGCCACCGAGGAGCTTGCCAACCACCTCAGTGATTTCAGCCAGGATGATGGACGAGTCCACCCTTGAGTCCTCAAACTCTGCTTCCTCCTCAGAAAACGTGACAGTGGGACTGAGGAGATCCTCAAAGTATTCTTTCCACCGCCCAACCATGTCCCCAGTTGAGGTCAGCAGCTCTCCGCCCGCACTGTAAACAGTGTTGATGAAGCACTGCTTCCCTCTCCTGAGGCGTCGAACGGTTTGCCAGAGACCGACCGATAGTACTCCTCTATGGCCTCCCTGAACTGCTCCCAGCCCCGAGTTTTTGCCTCTGTGACTGCACGGGCTGCGGCACACTTGACCTGACGGTACCTGTCGGCTGCTTCAGGAGTCCCACGAGAAAGCAGGGCCTGATAGGACTCCTTCTTCAGCCTGACGGCATCCCTTACTTCCGGCATCCACCACCGGGTTCGGGGATTGCCGCCGCGGCAGGCACCAGAGACCTTGCGACCACAGCTATGTGCAGCCGCATTGACAATGGAGGTGGAGAACATGGCCCACTCGGACTCCATGGCTCCACCCGGGATCTGGGAGAAGCCCCCCCGGAGGTGTGAGTTGAAGACCCTGCTGACAGAGGGTTCCACCAGACGTTCCCAACAGACCCTCCTGATGCGCTTGGGTCTGCCACGTATGTCTGGCTTCCTCTTCTGCCAGCGGATCCAACTCACAACCAGGTGGTGATCGATTGACAGCTCTGCCCTCTGTTCACCCAAGTGTCCAAGACACGCGGCTGAAGGTCAGATGACACAACGACAAAGTCGATCATCGACCTCTGACCTAGGGCTTCCTGGTGCCATGTGCCCTGATGGACACCCTTGTGTTTAAACATGGTGTTTGTTATGGACAAACTGTGACTAGCACAGAAGTCCAATAACAGAACACCGCTCGGGTTCAGATCAGGGAGGCCGTTCCTCCCAATCACGCCCCTCCAGGTGTCACTGGCATTGCCCACGTGGGTGTTGAAATCCCCCAGTAGAACAATGGAGTCCCCAGTAGGTGCACTGTCCAGTACCCCTCTCAGGGACTCCAAGAAGGCTGGGTACTCTACACTGCTGTTCGGCCCATAGGCCGACACAACAGTGAGAGACCTGTCCCTGACCCGACGGTGCAGGGACCCTCTCGTTCACCGGGATAAACTCCAACACGTGAGGGCTGAGCTGTGGGGCAATGAGCAAGCCCACACCAGCTAGCCGCCTCTCCCCATGGGCAATGCCAGAGAAGTGGCGTCTCAAGGAGTTGGGTGCCAGAGCCAAAGCTGTGCGTGGAGGTGAGCCCGACTATATCTAGCCAGTACCTCTCAACCTCCTGCACGAGCTCAGGCTCCTTCCCCCTCAGCGAGGTGACATTCCATGTCGCTACAGCCAGATGCTGTGTCTGTGGACAGGGTCGTCGAGACACCCGTCTTCAACTGCTGCCCAGTCCTCTTTGCACCCGACCCTCTGCGGGTGGTGAGCCCACAGGAGGGCAGACCCACGTTGTCCTTTTGGGCTAAGCCCGGCCGGGCCCCATGGGCAAAGGCCCGGCCACCAGGCGCTCACATTCGAGCCCCAACCCCAGGCCTGGCTCAAGTTTGGGACCCCGGCTGCGCCATACCAGGCAACATCATGATCCTTGTTATTCTGCTCATCATAGGAGTATTGGGAACTGCTGTTTGTCTGACCCGTCACCTCGGATCTGTTTGCCATGGGAAATCCTACCAGGGGCATAATGCCCCAGGCAACATAGCTCCGAGGATCATTTGGGTACACAAACTCCCCCACCACGATAAGGTGGCAGTTCAAGGGGGAGTTACTGTTGTAACTATTCTAATTAGAACTATTCAGAAAAGGTCACTTTTTATCCTGTCCATGTGTTTTTTTCAGAGTCAGGTCTTGTTTAAGTTGTGATACTTGTGATCAGTTGGTATCTGGGTGATAAGAGTCAGGTCTGTGGAGATTCCAGGTCAGAGTAACAATGCAATAAACACAACCAAAATGAAACAACATGCCTTGACTCTGACAATAAAAAAAAAAATCTGGTATTTTCAAAGGATATACACAAAAAATGATAAAAACTACATAATATCTGAAGGAGCTGCAAGAAACACATGTTCAAATTATTTCATATTGTCAGCTCAAGTCACTTGTAGACTTACTCAGAGTGGGAAGAGGAACCACAACTTTTACTCAAATAAGAGCACTATTACTTTAGTAATTGAGTAGGCGTAAAAGTGCTGCTGGAAGTAAAGTACAATTTCTATAAAAAAGTTACTCAAGTAAATGTAACTGAGTACTACCCACCTCTGGCTTTCATGCTTATAACAGAGTGGTTTCTGACTGGGAACGTTTTTGATGACTTTTCTGATTCAGGACACAGCAGAGGAGGTCTATAGAGATGATTATAATCCAACCTTATTTGTAAAGCATTTAGTGATGGGACTTTCACGTCTTTTATGGGATCCGAATCATTTGGATCTGTTTTTTCAAAGAGCCGTTCAAATGACTGGTTCTTTTTCTATGTATTTATATAAGAGAAGCCGCTGTGAGAATTCATTTTATCTACAAATTCACTGCACAGAGTGGGTTTACCTTTTGGAATGATACGTAATCTAATAAATCATTGCACTACAATAATAATAATTTTAACTAACTGTTAGAATGTTTTTGTGCACAAAGCTCTCCCTTGTGTCGCCTGCTCTGCTTCTGAGCTGATTCTTGCCTTGGTTCAGCGTTAATCTATGTAAAAATGAATAAAAATGAAAAAACACAGACATTTTTAAAAACTCAGATTTGGTTCCTACCGTTCACAAGAAGGAACCATTCAAAAGAGCTGACTTGTTCACAAACGTCACATCACTAGTACATTTTCAAAACTCGAACAGGGCTCGGCAAAACTAGACACACATGCCACACAGGGCAGCCAGAGGAAATTTGAGGGGCACATGGAGAAAAAGTGTAAAAAATTATTCTGTCCTGTTACGCTCATTGATGCATCATAACTGCTGTGCACTCGCTACAGCAGCTCAAAGCAGAGGTGATGGCTTCTGTAGCAAACTCAAACCTCTTCCCACTCGAAACTAAGAGGCTTTTCCCATTTGCACATTGGAACCGAGTGGAGGTTGGAGCACGGAGGTTGGAGCGTGGAAGAGTGCCATGCTTCTTGTGTCTGTGTACGCTGGTGTGAATGGGTGAGTGGTTCCTTGATGTAAAGAGCTTTGAGAGACTTGAAGGTGGAAAAGTGCTGTAGAAATGTGTGATCACTGACTATTTACCATTTACTGTACTTATAAAGACTAGTGATGCCAAGGGCGGTGAGTAAGGAACGGGCTAATTCCTTCCCCCATGTCAGTTTGGGGGTCTATAGGGCCAAACACCACAGTTTCAGTCTCATTAAGATTTATGTGCAAACCCAGCATTGACGTCAGTCCAGCACTGTAGGAGTGACAGGTAAATTTGGCAGTTGTAGCATAAAAATAGTAGGAGATCCCAGGCTTTTGGACAAATTTGGCTCAGTGGGAGGATATAAAGTGTGTGGTAGTATGAATGAACAGGTCATGGTAGTTTGTAATGCCCGCCATCAGGTCTGGTTTTGTCTATGTCTATGTCTATGTTTTTTAGGTGGTAAAAAGCTGCAGCTGCTTATTGATTTGATGTGGCTGTTAAAGTTCAAGTCTGAGTCCATTATTACCCCTAGATTTCTAGCCTGATTTGAAGGTTTTAGAGAGAGAGACTGGAGGTGACTGCTGACACTTTCTCTATGTTTCTGTGGGCCAAAGGTGACGACGTCTTGTCTGAGTTTAGCTGGAGAAAGTTGTTCTGCATCCACACACTGATCTGTTGGATGCAGTGGCAGAGTGAATCCACTGGTCCATATTCACCTGCTGCCAGTGGTAGGACACATTATCGTGGTAGGACATATTATTGCTGAGTATTGCTGTGAGATTGAACAAAAGGGGTCCCAGGATGGACCCCTGGGGCACCTCAGAGGTCAGTGACATTTTATTTGAGACAGATTTTCCAGTACTCCCTGTCTTCTAGATAGGACTTGTGTCAGTTTAGTGCAGTACTAGAAATGCCCACCCAGTCCGGTTGGATGATGACAGGTGCGAGAATGAAGCCCTGGGAGACTCCACAATGAAACGGTGTGAAGGACAAGGTGGAATCCTCTAGTCTAACATAGGAAGACAAGTAGGACATAAGCCAGTGCAAGGCAGACCCCCTGAAACGGCATTTTCAAAACTACTTAAAAGAGTTGCATGGTCCACTGTGTCAAAAGCAGCAGCCAAGTCTAAAACACTAAAATGTTCAAATCACCAGAATCATTAAAAACAGGACAAAACCAGACAAAAACCTTTCAAACTGCAGTCTCAGTGCTATGAAATGCTCTGTAGCCTGATGGGAACAAATCAAATATATTATTTGCATTTAGAAATGACTATTTAGCTATTTAGCTAAACTAAAACACTCTTGGACCTTGGACAAAAAAGGGAGCTTTGAGTTTGGGCAATGATTTTAACACCAGTGTTTTGTTTTTTGTTTGTTTGGGTTTTTTTTCTCTTTTCAATCAGGCCTATTGTGTTTGTGTCTGCTCTAAAGTTGTAATCCATGGCACCCATGGATCATTGTGTCATAATTTCTGCTCTTTTAATCACGATATTCATCTAAAACTATTATACTAATAAAAGAAACAAGTCCACTGACTTCCACGTTAGAAAGCTGCAGCGCCCAGTGGGAGCTAACATTGCTGTAAACATCATCACAACAAAGCGCTGCATGCTGTCGGCGCCCCCTATGGATAGCGGCACATTACATTTGCAGGCAGTGCACTTACCAAAATGACGACGCTGCTGAATCCTACGGGTATCGCCGATTAAGAAAAGAAACCGGAGAAGGAAGTCCGTATGTCACAGTGGGCGTGTACCGGTGGAGGTGAAAACCGGAGTTGATCGGCAAAATGGCATCTTGTAAATAAGCCATTAACGATTACTCAAACATGAATCTCTCCAAATACAACTTCAGAGGGTCAATGAGAAGAAACAACTACAATATGGTTAAAGATATGAAAAGTCCAGTTTGCAGAATAGGTCTGATTTAATGATTTGGGATAAATATCAAATCTTTGTGACAAACATTGATATTAAATTTGTAAATTATGACTTCCGGTTCAGCGGCTGATGGAGTAGGACGTGTGACTTGAGGAGCTCCCGCAAAAAGGATTAAAAGTCTATCAGGGCCTTTTTATTGACACTGTGGCAAGACATTTTGGGACAAAAGTTGTTTTTTTACATCACGGACCACCGACATGGCTGCAAATCCCAAGAATACAAGTAGCTTCACAACAGCACAAACATGGCCACGACAGCATCTCCGGCTTTGAGTGACCCTGCTCCGGCCCCTCACCTCCTCCGGACACAGCTGGCCTCGCAGGCCTCAAGTTCTGCAGAATTTATGATTGAACTGCTCGCTAGCCTCCGAAACGAGACAGTATTTTTAGAGCTGGGCTTGTTGTTTTTTTTTGTTTTGTTTTTTCTCCCTGGGGCTGGTGGTTGGAAATTTGGTTTTCTATTCTGATTATTTATAGATTGAGAAACAGGCTCAAATGTCAGATTCATTAGAAGGAACATTAAAGCTTAGTTAAATGGATTGCTGTTAAGCAATCTAATGTGTTCTTTCATTCAAGGTGCTTAAAGCCTGATATTATCTTTTTGCAGGAGACCCACATGAACACCAATGATCAGGTCAGACTGAGATGTCCTTGGGTGGCTGACATGTTCCACTCTAGCTTCTACTCTAAGGCCAGGGGGGTTGCCATCTTGATTGATCTTGGTTGATCAATAATTCTATTTACACTGACCAAGACAATAGTAGCTTACCATCACCAAGTGTGGAAATGAATGAATAATGACTATAGTGTAATAATAATAATAATACATTTTATTTGTTAGGCGCCTTTCAAGGCTCTCAAGGTCGCCGTACATACATACACAATACAAATTGAACAATGTAAAATGATTAAAAATACATTTAAAAACAAATATAGATTAAAAGACAGAGCAGTTATGGTCAGAGTGGTCAGGGTGAGAAGGCCTTTCTAAACAGATGAGTTTTGAGTTTAGATTTGAAGTGTGGGAGTGAGTGTGTGTTGCGGAGGTCATGGGGGAGGGAGTTCCAGAGCTGGGGAGCAGAGCAGCTGAAGGCTCTGCTCCCCATAGTGACGAGACGGGCAGGAGGGACAGTGAGGTGCAGGGAAGAGGAGGAGCGGAGGGAGCGGGCAGGTGTGGAGATGTGAATGAGGTCAGACAGGTATGGAGGGGCCAGGTTGTGGAGAGCTTTGTATGTGAGGAGTATGATTTTGTAGTGTATGCGGTGCGTGATGGGGAGCCAGTGGAGCTGGTGCAGGACAGGTGTGATGTGGTGATGGGAGGGTGTGTGTGTGATAATGCGGGCAGCTGAGTTTTGGACCAGTTGGAGTTTATGGAGTGATTTCTGTGGGAGTCCGAACAGAAGAGAATTGCAATAGTCTATACAGGAAGTGACCAGGCTATGGATGAGGATGGCGGTGGTGTGTGGGGTGAGTGAGGGACGGAGGCGGTGGATGTTTCTGAGGTGGAAATAGGCGGACCGGGTGATGTTGTTGATATGGGAGGTGAAGGAAAGTGTGCTGTCGAGGATGACACCCAGACTCTTTACCTGAGGGGAGGGGGAGATAGAGGAGCCATCAATGGATATGGAAAAAGGATTTATTTTGCTTAGGGTGGATTTGGTGCCGATGAGTAGGAGTTCTGTTTTATTGCCGTTAAGTTTGAGGAAGTTTGAGGTGAACCAGGTTTGTATTTCTGTGAGGCAGTCTGTCAGGGAGGAGGGTGGAAGTGTAGAGTTGGGTTTACTGGAAATGTAGAGCTGGGTGCCATCCACGTAACAGTGAAAGTGAATGTGGTGTTTTCTAAAGATGGAACCAAGAGGGAGAAGATAGATTAGAAAGAGCAGAGGACCGAGGACAGAACCCTGAGGAACACCTGATGTGACAGGGAAGGGGTGTGAGGTGAATGACTTGAGCTGAATAAACTGAGAGCGATCTGAGAGGTAGGAGTGGAACCAGGAGAGGGGAGTACCAGAGACACCGATGGAGGAAAGTCTGTCGAGGAGGATAGAGTGTGAAATGGTGTCAAATGCTGCACTGAGATCTAGCAGGAGGAGGATGGAGAGTGAACCAGAGTCAGCAGAGAGGAGGAGGTCATTAGTGATTTTCAAAAGGGCAGTTTCAGTGCTATGGAGGGGACGGAAGCCAGATTGAAATTGTTCGTAGATGTTATTGGAGGAAAGATGAGTGTGGAGGTGGGCAGCAACTGTTTTCTCAAGGAGTTTGGAAATGAAGGGTAGGTTTGAAATGGGACGAAAGTTATTGAGGTCAGAGGGATCAGAACCGGGATTTTGAGTATCGGAGTGACGGCAGCAGTTTTGAGGGTGGAGGGAACAGTACCGGAGGTGAGAGAGGAGTGAATGATATCAGTTATGAGGGGGGACAGTAAAGGGATGGAGGTTTTGATGAGGACAGTAGGGAGAGGGTCTAGTTGACAGGTGGAGGATTTGGAGTTCCGAATGAAAGTAGAGATTTGGGTGACAGAGGGCAGGGTGAAAGAAGAAAGCAGGTGCATTGGGGAAGCGGAAGATGAAACAGGTGGGTTTGAAACAGAGGGGTTGAGTTGCTGATGAATCAGTTGAATTTTGGTGGTGAAGAAAGCAGCCAGGTTATTGCAAAATTCTGAGGAATAGAGGTGAGGTGGAAGTGAGTCCGGGGGTTTTGTGATCTGTGAGAGGAGTGAGAATAGTGTTTTTGAGTTTCCTTCATGTGAACTGATTAAATTTGAGTAGTATGTGGATCTTGCTGTAGATATGGATTGTTTGTAATTGAGGATGTGTGAGATGAACATTTCTTTGTGTATGGTGAGTCCAGTTTTCCTGTAGAGTCTCTCCAGTCTGCGGCCTTGTGTTTTGAGGTGTCTGAGGGCGGGGGTGTACCAGGGTGCAGAGTGAGTGAATGAAACGGACCGAGTTTTGAGTGGGGCTATGGTGTTGAGTATGTGGTGGAGGTGTGTGTTGTAGTGTGTAAGAAACTCATCTGTTGTAGAAAGGCCTTCAGCACTGGGGAGGTCATTGATGAGTGATGAGAAATGGTCCGGGTTAATGTCCTTGATATTACGGAACTGTATAGTGCGAGGTGGGTTGGATTTTTTGAAACACAGGTTGATATTGAATGAAATTAGCAGGTGGTCAGAAAAGGGGATGTAGTGGGTTTGAAGGTCCAATGGGGTTATTCCAGTGCAGCATATTAAGTCCAGGGAGTGTTTTTTGTTATGTGTGGGAAAATTGACGTGTTGTTTAAAACCAGAACTGTCCAGACAAGAGGTGAATTCTTTGGTGAGTGGGTTGTTGTAATTGTCCATGTGGATATTGAAATCTCCCAGGAGTATGACGTGCGGTGACAGTGTGATGAGGTACGATAAAAATACTGTGACGTCTGTGATAAAATCCTTGTGTTGTTTTGGTGGTCGGTAAACTGTGGCTATGATGGTGGGGATAGGTCCAGATAGTTGACAGACAGTTGTCTCGAACGAGTGGCAAGCAGGGACACTCACTGGCACCACCCTCCAGTCTTCACGGTGGATGAGCGCGACCCCGCCCCCTCTGCCAGACACACGTGGTTCAGCCTGGTAAACAAACCCTCGTGGACTGGCCTCGTTGAGAGCAGTGTAGTCGTTTGGCTGCTGCCAGGTCTCCTTCAGCGCCAAACAGTCCACCCGGTGGTCCGCAAGGAGGTCCTGGACAAGCTGGCCCTTGCCCGTGAGGGAGCGGACATTCAGAAGCCCGACTTTGACCGGTGTGCTGTTAAGCCGGGTAGCCGCGCTAGCCACATTAGCCAACGGGACACGGGTTAGCACTGAGGAGTCCGCGCGTCGTCCCGGGTGTCTCCGTGGGTGACGGTCCAGAGACCAGAAGGACTGGATGGTGCTGGAAGTGCCATATTCAAAGTTTCTTCATGCACCCCGGTGTGTAACTCTGCGCCGGGGCACATACAGTATGTCCGGGTACTGAAGTAAAGCAGGCGCTGGTGGGTTGAATGGACTTCTGTATAAGAAAAACTCCGTGGGTGCATACTGGAACAGTGCTTGTGAAGAGTGGTGGATTACAGACAGGATGAACCAGGTTAAGACAAGCCGCACACAAGATCAGCATTGCCGGGTTGGACTTTAAATGTGGAGGGAAGCAGCACGTAGCAGCAGGTGAGCTAAACGGCTAACACACAGCAACACTATTGACCGTCGATCAGGTAGTGCGATGGTTAGATGGATTAAATTGTCCACACGTAGACCACAAATGCAAAGTCCATTAACAATGCAGTTATCAGAAAATCATAATTCATACAAGCAGCGGCTGCCAAAAAACGCGCCAGCATGCGCTGATAGGTTGACAGCTCTGCCCCTCTCTTCACCCGAGTGTCCAAGACACGCGGTCGGAGGTCAGATGACACGACTATGATGACTATGATGATAAACTATGACTAGCACAGAAGTCCAATAACAAAACACCACTCGGGTTCAGATCAGGGAGGCCGTTCTTCCCAATCACGCCCCTCCAGGTGTCACTGTCGTTACCCACATGGGCGTTGAATTCCCCCAGGAGAACAACGGAGTCCCCGGTTGAGGCACTGTCTAGTGCCCCTCTCAGGGACTCCAAGAAGGCCGAGTACTCTGCACTGCTGTTTGGCCCATAGGCCAACACAACAGTGAGAGACCTGTCCCCAACCCGAAGGCGCAGGGACACGACCCTCTCGTTCACCGGGGTGAACTCCAACACGAAGCGGCTGAGCTGTGGGGCAATGAGCAAGCCCACACCAGCTTGCCGCCGCTCCCCGCGGGCAACACCAGAGAAATGGAGAGTCCAGCCCCTCTCAAGGAAGACTAAGAAGAAGACTAAGAGCGGTTCAGAAGCCCCTTATGAAAAGAGTAAACTCAAGGCAAGCTACGTCACCCGGACTGGCGTTACCGGGGCCCCACCCTGGAGCCAGGCCTGGGGTGGGTGCCCGACAGCGAGTGGCTGGTTGCCAGGCTTCTTTCCAAGGGGCCCAGCCGGGCTCAGCCCGAAGAAGTGACGTGGGGCTGTCCTCATGTGGACCCACCACCTGCAAGAGGATCCGTAAGGGGCTGGTGCATGGAGATCTGGGCGGCGGTATTAAATGCTTTGTCCTTCCAATTACATTAACTTCACTACCTCTACTTGAGTCATATTATTTTGAAGTAATAATACTCTTACTTGACTGATGCTTTTGGCTGCTCTACCCACCTCTGCACAAATCTATTTAAAAAAGAACAACCACATCCAACAAAATTAAACGTGTGAATTAAATAAAATTCTATTCCATGTGTTTATGAGAAAACAACACTAAACCTGGTTGCTAATAGAGGAAAACTACATTTTGCATGTGTCCCCCGTTCATCACACAGGTTGGAGCTCGTTAATTATGCTTCATGCCTAAATAAAAATGCTTGAGAATGGTTTGTCTAAAAGGTAATCTCGTTGAAATGCAATTCCCATCACATGTTTTTTTTTCATGACACAATGTCATTTCCATCACAGTGCAAAAAAACCCCATAAGATCACAGTGACTTCAAAATGAATCTGCGTATGTAAAATGTAGGATATCATGTTGAGACCTTATTTCGGAAAATGGAAAATGCAACACAAACTGAATATTTTTGTGATCTCATAAGGGGATAAAAGATGTTTAAAAATACAAAATAAAAGTATAGTTATTCATCTTGTCCTTGCACTTGTACAAGTGTGAAGTTAAAAATGTTTTGTAAATATAGAATATATTTATAATTTTGTGAAATGGCTTTTGTTGTGTGACTGAAATGTTGCTCCCTTTGTCAACTGTAGCATTATGTTTTGGTTTTTTTTTTAAAATGAAAAAAGAACACAAACCAGGAAAAATAAGCATTGCTTTTAGTGGGACAAGCAAACTAGTTACAATAACAGAAAATGGGAATGTAATGCAGAGAATAATTTTTAATTAAACACAATCAAATGATGTATCAGTGAAAAATATATGGATGAAAAAACAAAAAGCTAAAAACAAGGAAAGTAAAAATTTAAAATGTAAAGTAGACACTCAGATTATCCGACTCCCCACATATTAGAAGTATTATAACATTATTAAAGTTATTTATGTGCTCTGGTCTGATATACACACATATTCAATTAAAAACAATAGTATTATGCAAGTATCAGTAAATATGACAAAAGTAGTTTTGACACTAAGACGACAAAAACATAAGATGTCTTGAGCTGTATTGTTGTATGCTCTTGTCTGGTTGAATGTGACAGGCTCAATTCATCTGCTGCTTCCACTCACAACGTGCTTCAATCCAACAGATCAGACCTTCACTGAAACACTGAATTAGTGGAATATTAACACAAAACTTCAAAGTACTATTCTATTCTGTAAACATTTTTACCTACCGAGCTAGGTCTTCTTCATTTTCAGGTCATCAAAGTGTTTCTTCACCAAGTTAAACTCATTTTCAAAATCTTAAACAAGAATAAAGAAATAGTGGCTAATGCCATGTGTTTTCTTGAAAAATGTAAACGTATGCCACTTAAATAAGCTACAAAGAGAATATATAGACAGTAAGAAAAATAACAAAACTCTTTTAGGCTTGAACATTTTATACTTCATCAGAAGTTCTGTTGTCATAGTACTCAATGGCACTTCCCTGTCTTTATCAACAGTGCAGTGGCAGCAGTTTTGACAAAAGTTATATGTTGATCAAAATTGCTGAAATTGTTTTTTTTTTTTTCCTTTTAATTTCACAAAGAGAGATATAGAATTAGCCACACCCAGTTTGAAAATACAACCAATCAGTTTTCGAACAGCCCCACAGAACAGCTGTAGGAACAAAATTATGGTTTGTCCTTTTGTTCTTGCAGCTCCAGGTGTAAGAACAAACATTTTGCTTATGATTAATTGGCTTTGAGACTTGAGAATGAGAAGTAAAAATTTACCTGATCCATGAATGAGACTGTCACAATATTTCAGAAGTGTGTGTATCTGTGTGTAGAAGTGTGTGTATCTGTGTGTGTAGAAGTGTGTGTATCTGTGTGTAGAAGTGTGTGTATCTGTGTGTAAAAGTGTCTACCTGGGATTGACAGGTCAGTTTTGAATGACAGCTCAATAGATTCCTGCAGAGTGTCACTCAGCTGTTTCTGGACATCATCCTGTTTCATCAAACATGTAAGAAAAAAATTATGATAAAGACGTCCTACAAGACTTAACTACAATAACGCACCTTCAGGTCCTTCAGGTGGATCAACACTACAGCTTTTGAGTCGTCAAACATTGTGCCCTTTACATCATGGAGGTGCTTTTGAACTATATTTTTTATCTCTTCTAAACAACCTCGGCCTTTTTTTTTTGCTGCTTCTGCAAATGAAAAGTATAAAGCAGTTTTAGTGTACGGTAAAACAGATTTTCAAACATGAAAGACTGACCTTTGTAACATTTTTGCATTGTCTCTTTCACGGTCTCTGTCACACTGCTGTAGATGTCTTTTTTGCGATTACGAATATCTTTGCAAACGTTTGTCTTAACCTTGGAGACCTTGTAAAACAAACATGTGAATAATAATTTATGGTACATTAAGTTATTATATTATACATGTTATGTGTTATTTTACCTCAGTCTCGATAAATGTCAGCTGAAGTTCAAAAGTCTTGTACTGGTCAACCATGCTGTTTGTGTCAAGTGAAAATGCACGAATTACTTCATATAAAGGCCCAGATTTTGTATCATTTCTAAAAACAGAAAAGGAAAAATTATCATTACTGTGTGCAATGGTGAATGAACAAAACTTACTTTTATAGTTGGTGAATAAACAAGCCCTAAAGGTTTTTGATAAAAAGTCTCTAATGCACCATCACTGTAACACTGGGAAATTTCAGCCTCTTTTCCACTCTGTATCTTGTGTTCAGATTTCTAAATGGCTTTGCTTCAGGCTGTTTGAAGGATTTTGAGAGCTATCGGCTACAAACTCGGTATGATCTACGAGAATGGCTTCTGTGCTTGACTGCACCATACCATCACTCCACTTTTGGACAATCGGCTTTCTCAGTGACGGTTATGTTCTAATTGTACTGTCGTTGGTCCCTTTTTAAATAAATAAATAAATAAATACATACAGACATAAATGAATCTTACGGGAAAATTTTCCTGAATTCTTCATCAATGCTGTCAGTCAGAAACTTTGATATTGCTTCATTGAGGTTGATTTGGGTCTTAGTTTTGTGAACACCATTGTTTTTCAATGCACATTTCAGTGGCCGGTGAAAACTACTCCCACCACCTTTCTAAAAAATACACAGAACAAGAAAAACTGCAACACTGATGTGAATTAAATGTTTTCATGTACAGACAGTGCGTTCCCACCACATGCAAACTGCGTGTCATAGGTGAGTGATTTCCATGTTAACCCTCATTGCATTGATGCGTGAGTAAAAGTTTTGTGGCGCGAATGAAGCTAATTGAGTGACACGATTCCCACGATTTGAATAAATCAAGTGTCGCGATGGTGCAAATCAGGCGCAAATGAGCAAAACAGGAGGGGCATGAGATTGAAGGATTCGCCGAAGTCTTTCTACGTCTATTCGTGTCGCGTCAACCAATGAGGGACCATGTTTTTACTATGCAGATGACATGTCTCACTGGCAGCAGGTGAATATGGACCAGTGCCTCAAAAGATCAGTGTGTGGATGCAAAACAACTAACAAAACAAAACAACCAGCTAAACTCAGACAAGACTGAAGTCATCATCTTTGGCCTACAGAAACATAAAGTGTCAGCAGTCACCTCGTCTCTCTCTCTAAAATCTGCAAATCGGGCTAGAAATCTAGGGGTAACAATGGACTCAGACTTGAACTCTAACAGCCACATCAAATCAATACCATCTGCAGCTTTTTACAATCTAAAAACATGCCAAAATCAAAGGTATATGGTCAAAACCAGACTTAGAGAGACTTCCATGCATTTGTCTCCAGTAGGTTAGACTACTGTAACTTCCTGCTCACTGTCCTCTCCAAACGAGCCTTAACACAGCTGTAGTACATCCACAACACTGCTGCTCGGGTCCTGACTAGAACCAGGAAGTACTTCACACATGTGTCCTGTGCTCAGGTCTCTGGCTCCTGTGGCTCAGAGAATAGACTTTAAAGCAGCTCTGCTTGAGACAAGTCTCCCCATGGACCAGCACCAAAGAACATCTCCCACATGTTAGAGCCACATGAACCATCTCACACTCTGAGGACTTCAGGGACAGGCCTCCTGCTGGTGCCCAGAGTCGGGGGGGTTATTGGACTTTAATAAAGCATTGCATTTTAATAATTTTCTGTTTCCTTCAATAAATATTGTGAATCGGAACTGTCTCTTGGCCTTTTTAAAGTGAACCTTACCTGTGTGCCTTGGGCTTTATATTCTCCAGGTGAAATTCCTGGGGTGGTGTTGTCATTTATTGTTAAATTACTTAAAGTGAGAACCAAATCACTTATTAAATTCCACCACTCCCGCCACACCTGGAACAGTCTTTGACAATGTTTAAATCCAGGCTCAAACGGTTCTGTTTATCTGTGCATGTGACTGAAAGGGAAAACCCTTTCTGCACTCTTCTCCTTTAATGTTAAATTTATGATGATTATTTGTGAATATTTATGTTTTGATATGTTATGTTGTATTCTAAATTTAACGTCTTTCTTATTCTGTAAAGTACTTTGAATTACCTAGTGTACAGATTGTGCTGTACAAATAAACTTGCCTTGCCTTTGTGACGTAAGGTCTGTATAAGGCTGTTGGTATTGTCATGTAAATACTTTGGTTTACAGGTTTGAAATAAATCATTTCTCATATCATTTTTTTTACTTGTGGCCTTTGGGTTTGTTTCATTCTGAAATTGTAATTTATTTTTTGGGTTGTGTAAAAAAAATCCCTTATATATGATTAATCATTATAAAAGTTTGTCAAATAAGCTCTTGAGAATCAACACATCCCAGCAAGAAAAAGTAAATGTCATTGCCAATTAAAGCCACTAGAGAGCGCCATCTGACTGCTGCAGTCACTGATTCCACTGATACAGCTCTGTACATGTAAGTACAAATACATTCTCATATATATATATATATATATATATATATATATATATATATATACACACACACACCCCTATATAATAAACGGCAACAAATTTGAGTTCTGATAGAATAAGTGTGTAAAGGGGTGTTTGACAAGATTTTTTTTTTCCACTTAATTCACATTTGGTGGAACGCACCTTTTTAGGGTTTAGTTTCCTGTATAAGGCGTCTTCAGACTTATTCTTAGACTCCTCCACACCGTAACTCAGGCATTTTTCAAACACCTCAAGCATATCTTCCATGGACTTTCTGACTTTCTGAAGCTCGCGCTCTATGTTTTCATTCAGTTTCTCCTGCACCTGTGCCGTCTGAACAGGATCCTGAAACAAAACAATGCAGAATAAACTCAAAGTGAGACAGAGCAGAGCTGTGTGTGTCTCCCCATGAAACACACAGGTAACACTCTTTTTACCTTTTTTCCCACTTTTGCTCCTTTGATCAGAGACAGAATCCTATAGGCTCCACGGACATAGTTCAGAGTTTGCTTGTTATTTTGACCTCGAAGAAGTTTTTGAAGTTTGGGTATTTCTGCAATAAAATACAATATACTGAAACCTGTGTCATACTCAGTATGAGACAGCACAGACAGGTTACATATTAGTTTTATATTGGGACACACAAGCACTTTGAGTACTAGTATTTAATACTCATCGTGCACATTTTTACTCACCATTTTCAACAGGGTTAAGTTTTTTTTGTTTGAAAAATTCTTTAGAGCTCACTGTGAAAACTTTAAAGCAGTCATCTGTGAAATGTTTCTAGAGAACAAAACAGGAAAATACTGATATGTGTTCCATTGTGTGGCACTTTAAACATATGATAGATAATGGTTGACAGTAATAGGAGATTTGTCAGTAAACTCACCTTGACTTCATGAAGTTTACTGAATTTATTTCTCACTATGTCTTTGGCCTTTTGGTTTCTTTCCAAAATGCTGTTTGTGGTGCTTAGAAATATAAATATAACAATAAATTAGACTGACCAACACTATATCAACTTTTAAATAAAGATAAATAAATAAATAAATAAATATTATATTTATCTTCATATAAATATAAAGTACTCACCCATCGTCAGTCCCTTGGTCATCACACTTGGTGCAGATGAAGTAAATGTTTTGACATTCACCACCATTCCCCATGAGTTTACTTGTACTCTCTAGAATCTCCCAACCATCTCTATCAGATGCTGCTCGGGTCATTTCAGACACAACCCACACAGTTGAACAACTGGCAACAATCTGAAACACATTTGTCTTTTAACTGTAGAAGTCAGACATCAAATACCACCAACATTTTACAGTACAATACCCTTTTCCACATCTGATCTCTGCTCTTAATCTCATCTCCGTTTCCAGGAAGATCCACTAGAGTTATGTGTTTAAGAATGTCATTGTTTGGTACTTTCACAGTCACACACTTCACCAGGGGCCAGAACCATCTTTGTCCATCTTTGGAGTCACTTCTGGTGTATTTGAGAAGCTTTTCAGCCAACTTTTGTGCCTGTAGTAATTAAATAAAATGATTAAAATGTATAGAAATTTGGTTAATGAATCATGGTAATATTTTAGATTTTAACAGTCACCGCATTGACTTGAATGATTTTTCTTCCAGACCGAAAAAATTCTGGAATTTCTTTAAAATATTTAGGGTTCATCAAGTTTTTAGATTTGTCTCTCCACTCATCTCCATAAAAAGCTGTCATTTTTTCAGTAGTCTCGCCATATTCTTCGTCTTCTGTCATTTCTTCATCTGAGATTTCATCCAAAAGATTTTTCAAAGAGCACAGTTCATCTTCCCAGTCCTTAAATACGTTACATTTATCCATTTATTAACAGGCATATATTTAGTACATTTAAGCCCCACTAAAACCACATTTACCTCTTTAGATATGAACTCTATTTCTGCTTCATATTTCTGGTTTTTTGTATTAGCCTCCACTTTGATCATGACTGTGGTGCATGCAAGCAGACTTCCAGTGGGTAAAAGACCTTTCTCTTCAACAATGGCATTAATCAAAGAACTCTTTCCTGCACCAGTTTTACCAAAGACTCCAACCAGGTCCTTTTTATGTGTATTCAAGTCTGAAATTTTTTTCCTGAAAGAACTGAAACTTTTAATATATATTGAAATGAACTTAATTTAAGAAATCAATAATAATATACTGAGTTCTTACCTTAAAAAAAAATTTAGTTTGGTCTTCTTATGATCACTCAATGTGTTGCGGACCCTGGTCATATGGCCTTTCACCTCTTTCAATATTAAGTCATCTGTACAAATATCTAAGAATGGCCAACTTGGATTTTTAGAATAAAACAAGGAATCAAACCAAGTCTTTACATGTGAACAAACCTGGTTCAGTGTCACATTCTTGTTTGACTTTTTTTGCAGGGCTGTTTGTCTGAGTCTGTGTACATTTCCTTTTTAAAACCTTCTGTTCTGAAAAATTATGACAAAAAGTCAAATCTCACAATATTTATGAGGATATAAAGTATTATTTATACAGTTTATATTACCATTTCCACATGCTTTACTTGAAGATGGCAAATCCTAAAAACATTTGACATATTTATACAAACCTATACCTTAAATGGCTGGTTACAACTTCAATTTTATTTGAGTAACTTTCGGTATAAACTTTACGTCTAAGGTCTATGAGAACACCTACCTCGGGCGGTATCCCAGAGACATCTGAAGGTAGCACCTCTTGATGTGAAGGAACAGCTGCCCCGTGCTCCTCCTGTTGTCTCTTCATCCCATGAGCACATGACAGTTTTATTTGATATTTTATATATATTTTTATATACATATTTTTGTCTGCCTTGAGAAATCTGTAGTATACTCAAATATCCATTTTATTAAGTTTATTTAAGTAGTCTACTTATGTTATGCCAAGGTCTGAGAAAGTATAATTATGTCAATACACGCCTGAACAGGATAAACTGGTGTTGATGGAGGGAGAAAGCTGGACATTGAGCTGTGACAGGGAGGGCGCTCTGAGAAGACTATGTCCATGTGTAAAACCATCGATTACAGAAGAGACTATGTTTCATGTGAAATGAAACAACCTGTAGCTCATCCAGCCTAAACTAGATATTTTAAGACTTAAGGATAAGTTTCTTCTAGTTCACACTGGCCATCGGCCATCACAAATATCTTTACACCCACAATCTCTGCAAATGACCTCTAATGTAGATACCTGTAACTCTCGAAGTCGTTCGCTGAATTTGGCCCTTTGTCCTACTCTTGGAATTAATTGGTCAATATGACGTTCTTGAAGACAGAGCAAGCTTTCTTTGTCCACTTCCTCATCTGTGGAAAAAACATAATAAATTGAATTTATACTACAAATGCAACAGACATTGCTTTATACGTACCTTTAAATGTCTCTATCAAATTTTTGAAGCCCCATTCAGTTAACAAACTGCGAACAAATTCATCCATAATGAAAACAACTGAGGGATAAATGGTTTGTCGTCAGTACTTTGTTGTGACAGGCGGGATTATTATAGTTAAAGGCTGAGAGAGACACGCCCAAGGACGTGGTGCCAAATCAGGCATCATTAAGTAGTTAAAATTACTTAATTCTGAGACAATGATATAGAAACTTGAAACATATGACTATAAAGCAATCAAAATCATAGGCTACAGTATAGACTGCAGCCTATTTACAGACATGTAAAGGCCTAGCTCTTACCTGTTCCACAGGAAAATCTTCCAGGCTGCTGAATGGATGGGGGAATATCGGCTCTGAATATTGCATTAAAGGAGAACATTAGATAAATCCCTCATTCTTATTTAACTCATTCACTGCACTCAAATTTCACTAAAACGAGACTTAAACGTAGTCGGCTGTCTTTGGCTAGAAACATGCAGGACTAATATCCTGTTTAGCAAGTTGTGCAAGATGCTGCAACCTGCCAAAAGGAGGAAACACTTTATTTATAATCACTTATCAATTTGCTTTCCCTCTGGTAGAATGAAAAGAACTCTATTTATGTTTGTCATAACACTAGACAACTGTGGGTTATCCCCAGCTCCCAAAGACAAAGAACCACCAAACCATCTCAATCACTTCACTCTCCCCTTATTCATTAATCCTCCTGCAAATTTTATTTAATGTAATCAATAAATCTTCTTGACATCACACTAGTTTAAAATAAATCTGTTTTCAGATTAAATTTTATATATACTGGTCTTGCTTCTAGGCTTGGTTCATAGCTCTTTGGTTATTTACATGGATTCATTTGTCTACAACATATTCACAGAATGGGGTTTGGACGACTGGACACATTTATTTCAATGTAAATATGAAGCTGTTATAAATCAGTATAGCTTAATTGTATACAAGTGTATTTACATAAAAAGTACATGCAAGTACAGGGCTGGGCAATCAATCAAATTAATTTGATTAATTATGAATTTGAGGATTATTATGAAAGAACTTTACTCCTGACTTGAGTTTGAGCACCTGAATGATCCTGGGAGCTTTGTTGTTACGGACTTCATGCCCCTGGTAGGGTCACCCTACCCAGATTATGGTGTTAACATTAAGGGACATTACATTAAAACTTTTTGGTTTAAGAGCATCGTTAATACATATTTGAGTAGTAATCTTGTCAATGGTAGTGGCACCCCATTCCCACCCCCACCCCCCATTCCCTTTATCCCCGTTAACCCCGCCCTCCCTGTTATCTCACAGAGACACATAAATGATAACACAGGTGCACTGTTCTGTCTCGCCTGGCCCTCCTCCTCCTCGCCTGGTCTTCCTCCTCCTCACCTGACCCTCCTCCGCCCCTCTCCCTCCTCGTCTGGCCGATTTTTCTTGTCTTGTCTGATTTTTCCTGCTGTTTGATTTTCCTGTCTGTTTTTCTGTGTAGGCAGCACGGTGGCTGAGTGGCATCACTCATGCCTCACAGCAAGGTTTGGTTCAATCCCCGGGTCACCCAGGCCTTTCTGTGTGGAGTTTTGCATGTTTCTCCCCGTGTCTGGATGGGTACTCCGGTTTCCCCCCATCAACCAAAACATTAACCCCCCCTCGAGACAACTGTTGTTGTGATTTTGGACGTTACAAAAATAAAATGAATTGAATTGTTCATGGAAATGATACATTTTGAAAATACCTCTTCTAATATTGATTTGTTGAACTCTGTGACTTCAAGTGTTTTGAATGTTCTGGACACCATTGCCCCGATGAAGGTTAAAATGGTTAAAGATAAGCAGAAAGCGCCATGGAGGAATGATGACTCGGTCAGAGCACAGAAAAGGGAGTGCCGGAGGGCCGAGCGGGAATGGAGCAAGTTAAAGCACCAGGTTCATTATGAGATTTACAGAGAAAAGATGCACATGTATTTTGCACTCTTTAAAATGATCACAGAGAAAAGATCCCTTTTCATCATTTATTGGGGGTGCAGTGAAGTCATAACAGAAGAGCCAGTAATAACACCGATCAACGTCCCGACAGCAGCACAGACACAGGTCTGATGGCTGCTTCTCCACATACCTACTATGATTCAGTAGGCCGGCTTAAATTTGCCACGCTCTACCTTGGAACTGGTCACGTGTTTTCCGGGCAACCAAATAAATATTTACAACAATAAAACAATGAATAGTAATGCTAGTTGTAAATGACCAGATACTGAGATACTGTTATTTACAGTGAACACAAATAATTAAAGTGCAAGTGCTATACAAAAAAACTGTTAAAAATGACATTCCCGCAACACGTACAATTATTTTTTGTGATTTTAATGTTTTTCTTATTCTGTAAAGCACTTTGAATTACTCTGTTGTCACGATCCCTGTCTCTCCTGCCTTTTGTTTTGGTCTTTTTCCCCTTCCTTCTGTGTCTGAGTCTGGAGCTGGCCGGAGATCTTGGCTCCTCCCGTGCACACCTGGAGCTAATCTGCAATCAGCTGCACCTGGGGAGGATAAGAGGAGCCAGGACCTGACACTTGGTGCTAGATCATCCGCATATGTCTGTGGTACTCCCTGCTTGGCTCAGTTCATGGTTTTTCACTCTGCTAACCTGGATACTTTTGCTCCTCACCAGATCCCGCTCCTTGGACCTGCTCAGCTCTCCTGCCTCCGACCCTGCTCTCCTTTACTGGTACTGTTTGTCCCGTTTTCGGCTCTGCTACTCACTCTGTTCCTGGACCACAGCAAACACCCTGCTCCCGGCTCATCGATTGATCTACCATAATTTTTGCACTCTCGGAAATAAACACAGATAAAACAGGGCCACTAAGTGCTGAAAGCCATTCTAAATAAAGAAGTTTTCAGTTTGGCTTTAAACAGAGGCAGATCAGAGATGGAACGCAACTCTGGGCAATGAGTTCCAGAGTTTTGGACCCGCCACTGCAAAGGATCGATCGCCCCACTGTTTGCACCGGGACCGGGGGACCTCCAGCAGATGTTGCCCAGCAGATCATAGAGCTCTGTTGGGTTGGTGAGGGGTCAAAATGTCACACAGATAAGAAGGTGCAAGGCCATTTAGTGCATTAAAAACAAACATTACAATTTTAAAATTCTGAAGTGGACAGGGAGCCAGTGCAAAGAGTACAGGACAGGGGGGATTTGATCATGTTTGCGACTGTTCGTGAGGAGGCGAGCTGCAGCATTTTGCACAAGCTGTAAGCGGTGAAGTCCAGCTTGGTTAATCCCTGCGTAGAGAGCGTTGCAATAGTCTATGCGGGAGCTGACAAAGGCATGGATGGCTTTCTCCAGGTCACCATGGCTCAAGAAAGGTTTCACTTTCGCCAGGAGGTGGAGCTGAAAAAAGCTTGCTCTGACCAGTCTGTTTGTCAAATTTTAAATCACTGTCCAATTTCACCCCCAAGTTTTTGACATGATTAAAATGATGAGGTGGCTCGGGCATCTGCTCAGGATGCCTCCTGGATGCCTCCCTAGGGAGGTGTTCTGGGCATGTCCCACCGGGAGGAGGCCCCGGGGAAGACCCAGGACACGCTGGAGGGACTATGTCTCTCGGCTGGCCTGGGAACGCCTTGGGATCCCACCGGAGGAGCTGGAGGATGTGTCTGGGGTGAGGGAAGTTTGGGAGTCCCTGCTTAGACTGCTGCCCCCGCGACCCGGCCCCGGATAAGTGGAAGAAAATGGATGGATGGATTAAAATGATGGGGGCCCAAAGCAATAAGAGCAGGAGCTGAGACACTGGGCAAACACAATGTATTCAGTTTTGTCCTCATTCAAGCAGAAGAAATTCTGAGACAGCCACATGTGATTACAATCTAAACATGTTTTACAGAGTAAATGGAGTCTCATTCATTCACTCGGGACAAATTGAGTGGAACCTCAGGGAGTTAATTAACCGGTTTGAAGGTATGTGACTGATCACTCACGTCATTCCAGATCTGTCTACAATTGTACTGCTTCGAAAGAAACTCTGGTTATTCTTTAAAATGGTAGATGGTCACATTTTTACATAGCGCTACATCTAAACCACTCACCCATTCATACACCAGTGCACACAGACATTGGGGGCAAGGTGGGTCAAGGGTCTTACCCGAGGACAGAACGACCGTATTCATCTGTGAGGAATCACATCACCAACCTGTGGGTCAGTGGATGTGACCGCTCAACCAATGAGGGTTGAAGGATTTGAACTGCCACCCTTTAGATCAGCAGACAAACACTTCCACCTGAGTGCACTGCTGCAGCGCCGTTAAAATGACTGGTTGATAGACATAATAGGGGTTTTTTTTAGCATTAAGGCCAGATCTTGAAATAGAAAATGGTGTCTGCCTCAAAAACATCAGGTCTTGTCTCTGTTCTGTCTAAACCATTATACAGCCCAAGCCTCCACATGTTATTTCAAATATTCTAAATCAAATTCTAATTTATGGCTAAAACAAAATAAAGTCAACAAGACAACTAAATTTAGGAAAATATATTACAACATTCAGTTAAAAAGGTAGAAAGTTAATTTTCTTTCAAAGACAAGCTAACAGTTAAATTGGTACTTAAAATAGGCCTAGGAATAAAACAAAAGCAGTTTAAAATTACCAAAAAACAAAATAAGCTAGCTGGGGCCACCAGTGGTGAGCAGACCATCTTGGGTGTGCCCAGGGGTGCTACCACATACTCACCTCAGTGGACACAGCAAACGGCACAGCAAAATGAAAAGTGCATAAAACTAAACCTGTGATCCCAGTGCACTAAATCACATGCAAAGGGGGGAACCTCACCAATGTGCCCAGCCCAACCACCAGAGGGCACCCAGTATCACTGAAAAAATAAAATTAGACTCCAGTTGGGAAACAAACAATGTACAAAACTGAGTGCAAAACAGTTTACAAGACACGGTGCAAAAACAGTTTGCAAAACTCCGTACAAAAACAGCAGCAGGTTTAGCCACCCTTCAAAGCCCAGCAGGAATTAAACCAGCCCGCTGTCACAGATCTACCATGGGTTGGACTCCCCCAGACCAACAGTGCAGAGCAGGACTAATGAAAATATTAATGAAAAAATTTGATTTACTTACAATTTAAGCCATACATTAAGAGCTTCTTTCCTACCTCGCAGTCAACCCAAGCCAAGGCACCGCAGCAGACAGTGTGGCAGCAGCAAAAACTGCCATATTGGGAACAGGTGGCTTAAATAGTTCCTAACTAGGAGGGCAGGGTCAAGGGTGGAGCCCACAGTAGTGCTTTCAAGGACAGCAAGGGAAAGCAGACAACCCCACTACATAGGCACATACAGAGAGGCTGACCGCTGCTCCATCTAACCCACAGGAGGATGATAAGAGCCACTGAAGGCATGAACCAAGACTCTGGTCTCCCACTGTTCCCCGCAAGAAACATGCCACAAAAACCTCCTGCTAATTTACAGCTACAGCAACAAGTGGGCACAAAAATCTGCTTACATACGACTGCAGTTTTATGCTGTGGACCTCTGCTACAGACATATGCAAACAACAAAAGTAATCCCCCTATACATATGGAATACTTGGTAGGTGCTGTTTAAAATGTGCTTTAAAGAAGACCGATTGTGCTTGTGTCTCTCTATAGTTATAATCTATGACACACGTGGATCGTTATGTTATAATTCACACATTTTAAATCGCAATATTCATCTAAAATTACTTAATAAAAGAAACAAGTCAAAGATCGTTTTTATATCTAAATGGGTATATTACCTTTTTCCAGAGGAACAGATCAACAATGAAACTTTCTTAAGTTCTGACACTTCAGCTCGCCTTAAAGTCCTGATCCCAAAAACTGGACCCAGAGTTAAGTTTAGAAAAAGGCGACAAGAATATAAACAAGCAACCTTAAATCTTGCAGCAATGTACTACACTCACTGCAATTTACAAAATAAATGTGCCTGAAAAGTCTGATGGAAACAAATGTGGAAACAAATGTGGAAACAAATGTGGAGTTTCATCATAAGGTCTGTTATACTGATACAAAAAAATCTAAATGCTGAAAATGTTCAGTGTTGATAAATTGTTGTAAAGAAATTATATAATGATATGAAACAAAATTTTAATAATAGAAAAAAACACATCAGGTGGACATCTAAGAAAGAAATCTGACCCACATTAGTCTGTTGTCCGAGGGAGATATTAGTAGGTCTGGACCATGATCATGATATTTTGTTAAAACTGCACAAAAGAAAAATTGTGATTTAGCAAAAACAAAATTTACTCTTTCGCTCTACTATTTGTGGTTGTCAGGTTTTGAAATCAATATTTTATATGTGTTTTGTCATTGCAGAAAACCGTGTCTTGCTCAAACCGAGAGCAAGATGTGAGAAAATGTATCAAGCAGATACCATCAAGGCAAAGGCCTCAGGAAAACCAGTCAATGGAGGAAAAGGAGAGAGTGTCCTGCAGGCACTCCCACGCTTTGACATAGTGCAGGGGTTTGTCCCAGAGTACACACACACAGTTCTACTTGGTATGACCAAACAGATGGTCTTTCTCTGGCTAGAGGACAAGAATTCTCCAGAGCCTTGGTGCATAGGTAATAGGGAAGATGAATTAGATACACGTCTCCTCAGTCTTAGGGAAGCTTTAAACATAACCCGATCTTCAATTTCTCTGAAGTGTAGGGACAACTGGAAAGCTGTAGATTGGCAGGCATTTCTTTTATTCTATGGTTTTCTATGTTCTCAAGCCACACTTAGCACCTCAGTATCTCCATCATTTTTATGTGCTGTCCTGTAGTGTCCACATTCTCCTCCAAGACTCCATAACCGCAGAGAGTCTGAAGTGTGCACACGTTTACCTGGAGGACTTTGTTAAAGAGATGGCTGTACTTTATGGTAAAGAACATGTCACTTTCAACTGCCACCAGCTCATCCATTTATGTGATAGTGTTCAGAACTGGGCCCCCCTTTGTGCCACATCTGCCCTGGGCTTTGAAAAAAACAATAAAAATGTACAGGTTCTGCTTCGTGGTGTAATTACAGATCCTGAGGGTATTGAGAAGATGTTTAGTATCTGGCAGCATATACCTAACCACCTCAGATCATTTGTCTTAAGCGACTTTAACAAACTGATAACACTGTTCATGTAAGAGCTTATGAGTGCTTTAAAAATGGAGACAGACTTTACCATTGTGCCAACAGTAAAGCCACTGACAAAACAAAATGCACCGTTAAACTGAATAATGGGAGCTATGGAGAAATTCACTTGAAGTTAAACTTCCATCCACGGGCCATGTCTGTCAAGTCATTGTGGTCAAAATGTTTGACATCAGTTCAGGGAGCTAAACATGGAACTATCAGATAGTTCTAACAGATAACTAACAGATTTTTGTCAAAGGGAAGTTGACTGAAGAGCTTAGAGCATTTTACATCCATAATATAAAAAGTGAATGTGTGTATGTCAGTGGTTGGATTGTGCCCCTTCCAGGTTTACATGAAAGTTACTGGTCATTCCTGTTGGGGGGGTTATTTGTTCCAAGAAGCTGTTGAAAAAGTGTCTTTTTTTTGCTGTGTTTTATTTCTTTTTCTTAATGCTTTTCTTCCTTTTTTTCCAAGTTTGAAATAGGAGGGTGTTAAGCATTGATTCTGCTTGAGCCTTTTCTGCCACTAAATTGTGCAATGTTGTCCTTGTTTTTGTTATATTGTTTTATGTTTTGTCTTATTTTTAATATAGTGTAACTGCTTTGTCTTTAAAGTGCTCAGTGCTGTAAGCAGGATTGTGTAAAATGAAAGATCCATGAATCAAACTGACTTATTAATGGGTTAATTATATCCTTAAACTCTCTTTAATAACAGCTTAATTACATTCATCTTGAGTCTCACATTGGGATTACTGTAACACAGTCACATGAGGTCAACCTTAAACAATACACACCTCCAGTGATACCGATCTGCAAAACCTGCATCCATCTAAACAAAGCATAAATAAAAGCTGGTAACAGCTCAAATGTCTTGGCTTTAACATTATTTAATGTAAAGTCTTATGATTAATAAAGTTAAACCAAAAAATATTATGATTATGATGTGAAACACATACGTTCTAAGCAGTGAGCCTGCTTTTTGTCTGTAGAAAGAAATTAATTTCTGAAAATGTAGTGGATTAAAAAAGCCCTGCTACAAATATTTGTGGCATTCAAAACCTTTATTTGTGTATATTAAGGCTGCTCAGCACCGCCATGTAAACAAACAGAGGCTAACAGAGCCCTTAAACAAAAATGCACTGTTTAAATCCATAGTTTATGGCATCTGCATCATGTGATGTAAGACTGTGAAAGGACGATTTGTTTACAACAAACTACATGCAAACAAAGGCAAGTTGTTAAAAAAAGTACATAGTGTAAAACAAATAAATAAATACATTACAAATAAGTAAATATGCATTTCTGTCGATGATTTAGACATGTTTTTGTTGTTTTGTTACATTTCAACAATCATTTTGCCAGCAGCGCATAAATGAGTTCAAGTTCAAAGGTCACAGGTCTCAACCCAGAGAGTGCTGCTTCTTCAGGCTGTCCGCTCACCTCACCCTCTCCTCTGGGGTCTTCTATATTAATAAACACATAACCTCAAAGAATAAAGTTGCAATGTAGAAGTTTTATAACTACATGGATAATAATCAGTTGCCTCATGGCAGGTGAATTTTGGCCCTGGCTTGGTTTCGAAACTCTACAAAAGTAATTGTTGTTATTCAAACAAGCAAAATGAAACTATCATTCATAACAAAAGAAATCCAACCGGTTTGTGGTAGGACTTTTTGGTTTCTGTTGGTCTGGGCTGGAGACTCACCCACCCTAAAATAAACATAAAATGAAACCATTTATATGAACCAATAAATTATTACTAACACTGAAGTTTTACCTTTTCTTTCTGCCTGTTGACCTCTGTGTAGCAGAGAGAACTTTATCTTTAGAACACTTTGTCTTTTCCTTGAAAAAAATAATAATAATTGAGGCATGAAGACAGACTGAAAGCTTATAGTGAGTAGTTTATAGCATGATTACTTAATGCTGACACGACTGACTGTATTCAATGTTTGGTACTAATACTACACATCCATATGTTTTTGAAATAATTCATGACATGTTTTGTAAAATGTAGAGATACTGTATTATTGTAACTTTATGTCTCTCAGCAGAGGTATTTGAAAGAAGATGTCATCGATGTCAAAGGGCTGCACGCAACTATGAAAAATCAGAAGACATCTAAAAAATATGAAGACCGCCCCCTAGTGGTGATACAAAGTCACTGCACATACCTGAGCTCTGACTCTCTCCTGCAGAAAAAGGTCTTGTGATGTGTAGGACACTTTATGTTGAGAGGTTTCAGTTTGGAGAGAGTGAATGAGTGCTTGTGTGTCCTTGGAAATATCATAATCAAAGTTTATTATCGACACATTCCTCTCTTTGAAGATTATTGTACTATCACTCATCTATGCCCCTGTAACCCATATATTTGGTAGTTTTTATGACCTAATTTGCCTGATACCAGACTGTCAGCAAATATAACTAATTACAGTGGGCTTGACACCCAAACTTATTTGAAGTAGTGGTAGTATTGGTAATTGCTGTTTATATATTATTTGAAAAGTATAGTGTTTACCAACTGTACAGTTTTAATATCACAGTAAAGATAAATATGTAAACTATTTCATGTGCTTCATAAAAAACAGTTCATAAAATGTTTTGCAGTATTATTCTTACCACAACAGTTTGCTGCAGCTGTTTGAGTTTTTTCAGTTTTTTAGCAGTTGCCGAGTGAAAAAGCCACGTGTTAGAGCATTAATGTGGGAGTAGGTTCTTTGTTGTTATGGTGTCATTACCTTAGAGAAAAACATTATGATCATATACCTCACTGAGTCTTGTCTGAGATTTGCTACTAGTCCAGTTTGGTCCTCATGTGGTAACTGGTGACAGGACAGATGGAGATATTGCAGGATTTGGAAAACCTTAATAAATAATAAAAAATAATGTATACTCATAATAATAATAATTACACAGTATGGCAATCAATACTAGTTATGGGTTTAAATTTTCTTGTTATACTCGCCATTTATGATCATTCTGTTTTATTTATTGTCAATTGCTATGACAATGATGAATGTGACTTTAATGTTATTTAAGAGGAACTTTTTAAATCAGCTCATGTGCTGCAGTTCAAACTAGGTCTAACAGAGCTAACAGTGCCTCCAGTTAGCTTTACTTCTCACAACATGGAATATTGACTTGAAACATATTAATAAATAGAATAAGGTGACCTGGTGGTGAAGTGCAAGACTCCAGAGGTTAAATAATCCCAGAGTTGCTCAGTTGTTGTGGACGGGGCTGAGGTGGGGCAGGAGGGGCTGATGATGGGACAGGTGAGGCTCCACCCATTGACATGTGCACTAAGAGGTGGCCTGGACCACTGCTGATTCAGCCTCTTCTCCACATGCTCTCGCTCCTGGACACATACACACATACTGTACCTGTTATGTATTAGAGACAAAGAGGTAACATTATTTTGCTCAGGTTATATAGGCTATCAGAAAGGTAGTTTTTATCATGTGAAACTTCAGTTGTAGTTTTATAGTTTTCACTTAATAACAAATGGATAATACCAGTACAGTATGTCACAAGCATGTACAGTGTATAATGTAATCACCAGCAGGAGGCGCTGTTGTTCTCTCTCTTGCTCTGCCAGCAGCTGGGACATGTGAAGGTCATGCTCATCTGCTACATGTCTTTGCCTGTCCTCTTGGGCCTGTGCTTGTCTCTGAATGTCTCGTCTCAGCTCCTAAACACAAATATAGGACACAGTTAATTTAAAGTGCACAGAGATTCTGATTATTACATCATTTGGAGATTGAGGTAGCACCAATGATAAATATTTACCATAGTTTCACACGAGTCAAGTTGCAGTTTGTGAAGTTTATGAATTCAGGGACAATTTATGAGCAAGGACTATAATTTTCAGAAAGTTGAAACATATTCTTGCAAAATAAGTGTTGGCACGTGTTTTAGTCATTCAATCATAACTACAGTGTAACTTTGACCCTTGTTTACTGTTGGGCTGGTAGATAACAGTTATGGAATTACCTCTTTATATGTCACATTTGCTGCCCATGTCCAACCAGGAGGGAAAATTGTTAACTTTTGCTCATATAAGTAAAATCTTAAATATAATCTTGTTAACTTCATTTTAGTGAATCGTGTCACCTGTCATATGCAGTTTAAAGGTGTGTCTTTGACAGAGATGAGCTCATGGTGCTTACTGGTTTGTGCATCTGGTGTTTTTCTGGGAGCATTGGACGGCTCAGGAGTCACACTTGGCTTTGATGTTGAGGGGCACTTTGTAGTGTAGGACTGGTCAATAGGGAGACCAAGCCACGTTACACCTGACATAAACTGTGCACTCTTTCCTGCCTGAGGTCTATACGCTCCACTTCAGAATGACTTCTCTGGAACTGGCTGTCCAAAGTGTGGCATCGTCCCTGATATTGTGAAGATTCCGGGTGGCCATTTGGGCTACGTACTACATTGTTAGGACTGCTGAGTTCCATTGTAGGGTTGTTATTCCATAAGCTTGATCGACAGTTATTAACATCTTCTCCCAGTGATGCTCTATGATGAGAGGACCTACCAGTATCGAAAACATGTCCCGGTCCACTGCTCCTTCTGCTGATCTCCCAGGACTGCACAGGATAAGATCTGTCTGCTCAACTGGAAGTGAAAAGTGGATGTTTCCTTTTGAGATGGATGTTGGCGCCTTTTTGGGACACACAGACTAGGACAGAAGTCTTTAACTGGAAGGAGAGTGTGCTGATCAGGTGATATTGGGGAACTCGAGCAAGGATGTTTGAGAATGAGGTCATAAAGAGGTTGGTTTGATATTTTTGTTTGGCCAACAGGACTGCTTCGCAAAAGTAACAAACTGAAAAAGGATCCTGTCTCTGTTATCATTTTGGAGAGTGCCAAATCTGCTTGACCTATTTGTAATGCAAAATGGGAGTGCCCCAGGGGTCTGCATCAGGCCCCTTTTATTCCATCTCTATAGCAACAACCTACAGCACTGCCAGGGTGTAGAATGACAGGCGGATCAGTGCAGCGTCTGCAGTGATGTGGTCGCTGTATCGGACTGTCGTGGTAAAGAAGGAGCTGTGTCAAAAGACAAAGCTCTTGATTTACAGGTCAATCTACATTCCTACCCTCACCTATGGTCATGAGCTCTGGGTAATGACCGAAAGTCCCTGCTGAGACTACTGCCCCTGCGACCCTGCCCTGGATATGCGGAAGAAAATGGATGGATGTGTCCAAGGCTGTGTCTGAATGTCCACACTACTCCCTACTTACGGCACTATTTAGGGGTCACGCTATTTTTAGTGGTGTCCAAATGACCAGTTTTTCATTACAGATGAAAAAGTAGTGCACTCACAATTTCCCACAATGCCCCTTGAAAAGTAGTGTTGGAAAAACAACCGCGCAGCAACAGGTCTTTAACTGGACACAACACGATTGAATGAAGAAGATAGAAGCGCTGGTTTATCTCAATGTTGTGTCATGATGTGTGTATTTCTGTTCCTGTTTTGTCTCACTGTGTGCTCTTCCCCCTCCCGCACCTGCCTGAACACGGAGCTGGGCAGAGCTCTCCTGGCTCCTCCTGCGCACACCTGCAGCCCATCAGCGCAATCACCCCCACCTGCTGTGTATAAGAGGAGCCAGGACTAGACACTTGGCGCGAGATTGTCTGCGTGTTCTCACCCTGTCTGTGCTGTCGTTCCCTTCATTCCTGTCATTCCCTGTGTTCCTGTGTTCCTGTCGTGCCTGCGTTGCTCTGTGTTGCTTCACCCTGTTCTGTACTGGATTATCTGCGTTTGGTGCCGGATCCTATTTGTGCCTTCAGCCCTGCTCCGACCCTGCTCCGACCCTGCTTCTCAGCCCTGGTACTGTCTTGGTTTTTCCCTGCACTCCACGTTCCTGGATCCTGGCCCTCACCTGGCTTCCCGCTCACCATCAGATCAACCCTCAGTTTTGTATCTTGTCTCCATCTGTACAATAAACACTGTAAATCTGCCCCGAGTCTGCACTCTTTGGTCCGCTACACCCACCGTTATGACATGTTGATCCTGATTATGAATAAAACACTCTTAAATAAACCACTGCTGTGTAAAGTTGTTAGCATTAACCGTTTACTTTAGCTCGAGTTGTAAAAGAGCGATCATTTACACATCTCAGACAGAACTTTTAAAAATCCAGTCCGCTTATGTGAGATCCAGCTTGACAATGTATGATTATTATTAGTCCATAAATACTTGTGTCAGTCCAATCTGATCATAATTAGTTATGACAGAAAATCAAGCAGTTTTTCACATGTTCTGGAAGTAGTGAGCCGTTTGTCTGAATCGATCTGGGACTGAAGCTCTACAGAGTCCACTAAAGAGTGCAGGGCTGTGTAGTGAATGAAGGGTTAGGGGCTGAGTGACACATTAGGAGACAGCCCTTGTTATTTTCCTCATGGATTAAGAAGTTTTCATGTTTTGAACGTTTGGCTTTCTTCTTTAGGCTGAAAAAAAGGACAAAATGCAGCAGGGGGAGTCCCCAGTAGTCCCCAAGCCACGGTGGGTAAGATGTATGAACATGTTCTTATGCTTTATCTTGAAGAGGAGCCAGTGATGCTTCATGGTCACAGAAACATTATAGAACAGTAAGAAGAACAAACACCTTAAGAAACTTAAGAGCAGAGACTTCTACACACAGAGAACACACGCTCTTACTAATCCTTGCAGATGTGGTGTTCCCAACATAGAGAGTGTGTTGTAAATAAACTGAGTGGAATATACTGTGTAAATATACATAGAAAATGTAACTAGAATTGCAATAGCCTTTTTCACAAACCTTTGCTGACCTAACTGGATTTATTAAAGTCATGTTCAAAATCTTCTGTATATGTTTTGTGAGCTATTGTCAATCTATTGTCCATTTGATTATTATTTGAACAATATGGAAATCTGAAAATAAGTTGAAGACTTTTATTTCAAAATACAGTACAAATGCAAGAGGATGTTTCCATTTCACTTCTATATTCTGCCCTTGACATTTACATGTTTATTTATTCTGCAGTCTATAGTTACTACAGAATAAATGAACAATAATAATGCACATCATAATATCACATAAAGGTGACGTACTGTCTGAATTTGGGTTAGCTATTTTACTGTATGTCAACCAGTTTAGCCGTTGCCACAGCAACCCCGGTCCCCTCTAGCCCCGCCCCCTGCCATCTTCAGTTGTTATATTTGCCAATCATCATTTACGCATTCAGATTTTTAAAAACAATTTTACTATCATATTGTCATGATCCGTACTATTCTGCTCCATGTTTTGCCTCCTGTCCTGTCTCTTCCCTCCCCCACCTGCCGGAGTCAGAGCTGGGTTGAGCCCCTGGCTCCTCCCGCACGCACCTGCAGCCCATCCGCGCAATTACCACCACCTGCCATGGATAAGAGAAGACACTCGGTGCCAGATCGTCCGCGTGTCCACGTGAATATCTAGCTTGTCTTGTCTTTTTGTATTTTTGCTCCTTGTATCCTGCTCATTGGAATTTTATGCTACCCTTCAGATCCTGCACTCTGGACCATCACAGCTCCCGCGCTCCCAGCTCTGCTCCGACACCGCTTCCCAGTGCTGGTATAGTCTTGTCTCATCTTGTTCTCCACACTCTACGTCTCTGGACCCTGCCCTGCACCCTGCTCCTCAATCTGCCTCTGGTCGCCCCCCGTTCCTTCTCTCCACGACTCCAGACCCTGGCTCGCATTCAGTCCCCTGCTCCGGCTCACTCCTCGTCCCCTGCTTCCTGCCTGATCAACCCACGTTATTGTACTTTTACTCACAACCTGTAAATAAACAACAAAGTCTTGCATCTCTTGGTCCCATTTTGCCTGCTTTATGACACATATTCTCTCACTACATTTCAGAGCAGGATCTGTGCTTTATACTCCACTACATTTTTGAATTGGACTAAAAAGTAAAAGCATATTATTGTCTGAGACCTGCTGAAAAGGTGAGAGTTTATTCTTAACACGTTCATAATTTGAACAAACAAAAAAATACAAATAAAAATCCATCCATCCATTTCCTTCCGCTTATCCGGGGCCGGGTCGCAGGGGCAACAGTCTTAGCAGGGACTCCCAGACATCCCTCACCCCAGACACGTCCTCCAGCTCCTCCGGTGGGACCCCAAGGCGTTTCCAGGCCAGTCGAGAGACATAGTCCCTCCAGCATGTCCTGGGTCTTCCCTCAAGCCACCTCCCCGTGGGACATGCCCAGAACACCTCCCTAGGGAGGAGTCCAGGAGGCATCCTGAGCAGATGCCCGAGCCACCTCAACTGGTTCCTCTCAACGTGTAGGAGCAGCAGCTCTACTCCAAGCTCCTCCCGTGTGACCGAGCGCCTCACCCGATCTCTAAGGGTGCGCCCAGCCACCCTGCAGAGGAAACCCATTTCAGCCGCTTGTATCCGCGATCTTGTCCTTTCGGTCATTACCCAGAGCTCATGACCATAGGTAAAAACAATTATGAAAAACATTAATCCAGCACAAATCTTTATTAAAATCACTACATTTGAAGCTTTATTAGATCTCAAATTCTGCACAAAATACTTTTATTTTTACTCTTTAAGTACATTTTTAAACAGGTACTCTAATACTTTTACTTAAGTAAAAAAAAATTGTACTTCTTCCATCACTGGTTAACAGTTAATACCCCATAGAACTGTAATCCCCCTCTTTAAGTACAGTACTTTTACTTTTGTACTTTGTCACTGCTCAAAGTCTCCACTGCAGTGAGGACCAGAGGAGCAGAGTTTGATCCTCCTTCATTTAAATAGGGACAGAAAAATGGAAAAAGCTTCTCCTTGAAGCAGCAGTTTGTGAAGGAGTAGAGGAGATCTGCAGAATGTGCATCATAAAAAGAGACCAGACCCTTTCCATAGTCCACAAACACCCCCACCTTCTGAGGAGCTCTCTGAGGGGACAGACAGATCCAAGGGCCAGTACAAGCACTGTACTCATCTTTGTTTCTTAAGACGATGCACCATAGTCCATGTTTGGGTCTTAGAATGACATCTCCCTTCCTATTAATGGACTCTTGGGCCACTCCTAAATCCCAGTTTGTTTTCCCTTTGACCTGAACCTCAAAGTAAAACCTGCCAGAAGAGAAACTTTGTTTTCCTAAAACAGAAACACATTTATTAAACCTCAGAGGAGAGTCTGGGAGCTGTTTTCTCACATCAGTGTCATGAACCTGTTTAAGATCTTCAGACAGAACGAGTCGAGGATGAGCAGTGTCTGGATCCAGATCCACCTCCACTGCACACTGCTGCACTCTCCTCAGCTCAGCTTTGTTAATCTCTGAGGCCAGTTCTTTAAACTGTTTGTTAAACTCCTGAGAGAGACTGTTCTCCAGCTCAGATAGAGCCCGGGTCGCACTGCCCTCACACGTCTCAGGCTCAAAGCTCACACTGCTCCACTCCTTAAGCCCAGCAGGGGGCGTGGGTGCAGGGCAGCGCTGTAGAAAGTCGAGGGGGTCATGAGAGCGTGAGAGACGTTTGGCCTCAGCGCTGCTCTGCTCCAGATCACAGATCTCCTGCTTCAGCCGCTGCACCAGATCCTGGGCTCGTCTGTGGCTCCGGCTCTGCTTCTCCTGGAGCTCCACTAAAAAGAGGTCCATACGACTCTGAACAGACTGCATAAGAGCAGTGAAGGCCTGCAGCCCCACAGCCCTCTCTCTGAGGGCCTCTGTCTCACTCAGCTCCAGGAGGCTCTGAATCTCCTGGATCTTCTGCCTCCTCTGCTCCACCATGTGCTGGCTCTGAGCCTGAGTCTGCAGCAGAGAGGACCTCTTGTGCTCACACGCCTCCTCCAGAGAGAAGAACTCATGGTTCTTGTGCTCTACAATGGAGCATATCACACAAATGCTCTTCTCATCAGTGGCACAGAAGAGCTCCAGGGGGCGCTGGTGTGTGGGACACATCCTGTCTTCCAGGTTTTCCACTGGCTCCATCAGCTGGTGTCTTTTCAGCCTAGACACTGTGAGATGAGGCTGGAGGTGGCTCTCACAGAAGGAGCAAAGACACACCAGGCAGGACTTGAGGGCCTTCAGCTTGGGCTCAGAGCACACATCACACTGCACCTCTTTAAAGTCGGGAATCTCATCCATAGACCTGCTCCTGTTCTTCTCCAGGTTAAACCCTGAGGCCACCTCCTTCAGGAGCGTGTTGACCTTGAGCTGTGGTCTGCTGTGGAACACCTCTTTACATAGAGGACATGTGCACGGTCCATCAGTGTCCCAGACCTGAGAGATGCAGTGTCGGCAGAAGTTGTGTCCACATGGAGTGGTCACTGGCTCAGAGAACACCTCCAGACAGATGGAGCATAGGAACGTCTCCTCAGAGCTCCTTTCACTGGTGGAGGACATGTCTGAAACATAACAATAGTTACTATCAAATTAAAGTCTTTTAAAAGTGAAAACCCTTACTGTGACAGGAAAGAGGTTAAGAGCTTTTATTTCGTAAGGCTGGACTAGAAGAACATGTTCGTGTTGTGACCATAGACGGCAACCTGCGGCTCTTTCAGCCTTATACTGCAGCTCCACATTGCTTGTGAAAAGTATTTAATTGAAGTGTATTTTATTTGTGTTAGTTATGTTTTAAATTGTAGTTTAAATTGGAAGATTACTGTGGTCTTGAAGTATTTAAACAAAATTATATTATATTATACGCCTCACAGACTACAGCTTATAGTCCTGCGCAAAGATACAGCCCCGATTTGCAGACGTGTGTGCAGAGGTTCAGGAGCAGAAGTCTCTGTGGCACTTCACCGGGGACAGGTACCCGTCCATTACACATCTGCTACCGGACAGCACAAAAACAGTAAATAATTTATCAACGACATCATCTTCTCCAACGTAACTTTCACCTGTCCCTCATGACACACTAATAAGCTTGTCCGTAGGTATATATTGAAAATCCTGATAGGAAAGCAGTTGTTGCGCTAAAAGCTTCATTTCAAATTGGTTTCTTGAACATGACAATGAGTTCACTGTATTACAATGGCCCCCACAGTCACCAGATCTCAACCCCATAGAGCATCTTTGGGATGTGGTGGAACGGGAGCTTCGTGCCCCGGATGTGCATCCCACAAATCTCCATCAACTGCAAGATGCTCCTATCAATATGGGCCAACATTTCTAAAGAATGAATCAGCACCTTGTTGAATCAATGCCACGTAGAATTAAGGCAGTTCTGAAGGCGAAAGGGGGTCAAACACCGTATTAGTATGGTGTTCCTAATAATCCTTCAGATGAGTGTATGTCTCACTGGCAGCAGGTGAATCTCACACTCTGAGGACTTCAGGGACCATGCCCAGTGTCAGGACTAAAGATGGGGAATCAGAGTTTAAGTTTTATGCAGCTAAAACCTGGGACAGTCTTCCTGAAGATGTGAGACAGGCCTCTACTTTGACAATGTTTAAATTCAGGCTCAAAACAGGTCTGTTTAGCTGTGCATATGACTGAAAATGTTTTATTCTGCACTTCTGTTTTAATGTAAATTTTATGGTGATTTTTTTGTGATTATTTATGTTTTGATTTGTGTGATTTCAATGTCCTTTTTTATTCTGTAAAGCACTTTGAATTGTGCTATACAAATAAACTTGCCTTGCCTCACAGTGGGAAGATTAGCCACAACTTTCACTCAAGTAAGAGTACTGGTACTTCAATAAAAATATGAGGAGTAGGAGTAAAAGTGCTGCTGGAAAAGTACTCTTAAAAGTACAATTTCTATAAAAAGTTGCTCAAGGAAATGTAACTGAGTGCTCTTGTAGCTGGATGACTGGCATACAGAGCAGTTTTTAAATGTTTAAAATTTTTATCTTACATTTTTTACTTAATTATTTGGGGATTTTGATCAACTAAGTGCAGCTTGTGCAGTTCAAAGGTCAGAGGTTAAGGACTATTGGAATGTGTGATTTGAGCAGCTTGTTTTTCCTGTATCCATGACAACCCTGCATGAAGCTAGCTATGCTAACCAGCTAGCACTGAAATGCTACAGAGTTTTTAGACCAAATATGGCAGAAGATGTTCCAGAGGTAACACTCTGAGGGAGTGTCCTGTCCTGTCTCACCATTGACCGAAACAACAGAGCAGAGAGAGGCTTACTGTTGTGTCTCCAGAGCTCACCTGGCTTCCCCTGGAGGCTGCTGTGATATTGCAGGACACAAAGGACACAGAAAAGGGACACTTTTGTCCTGAGGACATCTCAGACAGCCCTGACCTTGGGTCTGATGACCTTAGCGTTACCTGTTGAGCTGCACTGATGTTCCTGCTCAGTTTAAACTGCCTCTCGGGGACAAACAGTGATACTGATGGATAAATGAAGTGGTATCTGACTGGGTGATATTTTAGATGGCACTGTTCTGATTCAGGACACAGCAGAGGATGTGTACAGCTGAAACATTTGGGGGAATATCAAATCATAATCTTTGTGACAGTGAGATTAGATTTGCTTTTATGTTTTAATAGAAGGATTTTGTTCAGAGTTCACATTTTAAACACGCCCAGGAGCAGAAATGCTTGAGACAAGATAAGATATGAGCTGCTAAAGTAATCCAACAATCTAATTTATTTCCAGAGATCTAAACTACAGGGTTAGTGGCTTTTACACAGAATAAGACCCCATGGAGACACATGGAAGGCATCTGGCACACAGAGACTCACCAGAACATTTTGTAGAGGTCTAAACTACAGGGTTAGCAGCTTTTGTTTTACATAATGAGTCATTACTGTGTAGTTTGCAGATGTTACTTGCTTAAATAACTACTGTGCTAAATGTGACCATTTACATTGTAATTAACAGTAACTCAATAATAATGCATTAATGTTAATCTTATATATAAACAGATTATCTTATGAATAAAATCTGAAAAAGGGAGACTCCTTGAAAAGTGAAAGTAAAACAGTGGTTTGCACTTCCTCGTCTGTTTGAGAAAAACTAATGTTGAATTAAACCAAATAAGTTATTACATAAACAACAGAATGTACAGCAGTACATGTTTTAGCTTTAGTCATATTAAACAACAACATTAATAGTAGAGTAGTGTGCATGAGCCGGGGAGAGGTTTGGTACTAGCAGCAGCAGCAGTAGTAGTAATAGTAGGAGTAGTAGTAGTAGTAGTAGTAGCAGTAGTAGCAGCAGTAGTAGTAGTAGTAGTAGTAGTAAAGGGTGTAGCAACACTGACCTGTGCTGGAGCAGACAGTTGTTAGTTTGAAGCCTCTGAGAAGCCCTTGAGCAAATGCAGAGCGAGTGTTTCCTGGTTTCTTATAAGAGCAGAGGGAGGGGCCTGCCATGCTCTCTGTCCACACACACATGCACAGGTGCTATTTCTTTGATCACTCACTGTTACTAAAGTGTAAGTGTATGATTGAGCTGTTGATTCATAGTATTATTGTTTCCTCACTATGATGTCACTACTGGGGCTAGAGTCAGACAGAGAACAAAAAAGAGAGTCCACACGACCATGTAGAAAAGTGTTTACTTTACTGAAGTGTCTCCACACTTGTCTCTTTGTAATATTGTAAAACTGTAACAAAACACACACAAATGTCATTAACAAACTGTACAGTCAGTGTATGTGTAAGTACATGGAAATAAAACTGTTGTACATAAACTTGTACCTTGTTACATAGATATTAATGCACAATTACCCTGACCTTATTAAATGTACATTTGGATATGTTACACAACACAAAATATATGTTTGTGTCAGAAAAATATAAGTCTGAACACATTACCAAGCTTAAAGTAGGATGGAGGTAACAACAGAAGCTAGCAGTGTATAACATTTGAATTAACCGTTGAAATTTACCATGATGATGATGATGATGATGATGATGATTAAATGTCAGACGGTGATGGCCAACCTACTTTTTCATAGAGGGAACAGTGATGGGTTTAAATTCATCACCTGTTATGAATTCAGTAGCAGGCCGTGCATTTCACCCTTGGGTCCCACTTACACACTACAACATCACCTCAAAACAGGCTAGTCAAGCAACATTTAATTTCAGGACCATTTAAAACCAATAAGCAGCATTGCATTCACAATTAAGAGTAGGAAACTAAGTTCACAGATACTGACAAAAAAATAAAATAAAAATGCGATTTAAAGATGCCAAAGAAAATGCCACCAAAATTACGCTATGTGAGCAAGTCTGTCTAATAAACTGCGCAATGTTGCTGTTTCATATAAGACACCAAACAGACAATAACAAAACTAACTATTATCTGAAAATAAAGTAAACAGATCATTTGCATTTTTTGACAATAGTCTATACAACAGCAAATAACTGAAAATGTGTCCCCGCTGAGATTGAACGAACTTTAGTGCAGTTTTAATTGAGGTGACTTCAATGCGCCACGTTATTAATATTATAAACTCCCTTTTTCATTGTGGAGCTCCATCTCCCTGCATGCCACTGAGCTGCAGGTCCACTCGAGTGCCTCTAAACATTTTTAAACACACCGTAGCTTTAAGTGTCCAGCCATACAACAGTACAATTTGCAGCGTTCCTCAGAAGCTGTGAGCAGCGGGTACTGTTCATAGTTGCTCGTCTGGAAATGACCGATAAACCCTTTTCCTGGAAACAAACTGGAAGCTGGAAACAAACAGGTGAAAAAGACAAAGTTTTAAAATGTGTATTGATTGAAATTGGGTCTTGGAGATTTATCTGCCTCTTGTGTCTTCTATCTTAGGTGTTCCGGCCAAAAGAGTCTCTTCTTCTTTTTGTTGTTTCCCTGCAGTTGGCAACAGTCTTAAAGGAGCATTACCTCCACCTACTTCAGAGAATGGGTCAAACAGTAAGCTCAAAAATAAAACAGTGCACTTAAAATGATAATAAAAATGAAATAAAATAAAAGGTAGAAAATCTATCTTTATCCTGTGAAAAGCACCTGTCCGCTTTAAAAATTGTACAATTTCCCCCACTTGACCTCTAGTACCACAACCCAAGACATTTCTCAAAGTGCATTCCTTCATCCCCGAATCCCTCAGCCTTTTCTTCAACACTGCCCGTTCCACGTTACAGCCCCTACATCATAACAACACATGTTTCACTGTCTTCTGCCCCTCCTGACACGCCTCACACGGACCCGGCCCAATGCTTTCCCTGTCAGACACATTGTACTGATGAGCACACAATGTCCCAGCCACAGTCTTGTTATTACAACCTCATCCCAAAAGAGTCCCTGGGGAGCTGGAGCACCTTAAGGTTCCGGGGCAGTCGGTTGTGTGCTGACGAGGAGGGGTGTCCACATATTTTAGCTTTTTAGGCCTAGTCCGTTTTCTACATGGTACACTGCTAAAATAATAAAAAGCTCTGTTTTGTAATTTAATTTGATTCAATAAATGCTATCACCATTGTTCCCTCAAATTTTTCACGAGTCTGAGCAAACACACAAACTCCCTGAGCGGTCCCATGGACCACTGTGAGCGACATCAGACGTGCACACTGTGGTCATGCTGCATCACATCCATCCAAGTTAAATGGTTTATTAAAAGAATCAAATTTACATTTCTGTTATAAGACTTTTAACTAAGTGCTTTAGCCACTTATACAATGAAAATGACAAAAATCTTGCTCATGACCTGTGTAGTATGTTAATGCTATTGGAAGTATAAATATTTAATTTTAACTATGGCAAAACATGAGCTCCCAACCAAACCAAGCCAAATGTAAACTCCAATGTTGAAATTTAATTTTCCTGTTTGTTTTTCTGTGTAGGCAGCACGGTGGCTGAGTGGCAACACTCATGCCTCACAGCAAGAAGGTTTGGTTCGATCCCCGGGTCACCCAGGCCTTTCTGTGTGGAGTTTTGAATGTTTCTCCCCGTGTCTAGATGGGTTTCCTCCGGGTACTTTTGGTTGATGGTACCCCATCAACCAAAACATGAACGCCCTTCGAGACAACTGTTGTTGTGATTTTGGGCGTTACAAAAATAATGACCAATACACACTGAGAGGAATCTGTATCTGCACACCCAGCTGCTCTATTACGGTACATTTACATAACATATCAAAACACAATATATAATGTGTATTTGTATATAAAATATATTCAAAACAAGTGCTATGGGTCAAAATAAATATATATTAACAAACCACACACTGCAAACAGTGAACAAACACACACACACTTCAAAATGTAAACAAACACACTGGAAACTAAAAATACACTGTACATGTGACAGTGTGACATTCTGTGACAGAGGTTGGAGGATCGAGTTTCCGCTCGGACCAACTTCTGTCATTGTGTCCTTAGGCAAGACACTTCACCCAAGTGGTGTGTGCGTGATGATTGGTGATGGTCGGGGGCCGCAGATTGGCATTAGCTAATGCTAATGATTACACATGATACACATTTGACCCACAATTAAGTCAATAGCAGAATAAACCACGCTTACCGATCAGGAACAGCATCCAGTCCATCAAATCATAAGGTCCTCTGCTCCTGAGTCCACCATGAGATCTTCACTCGATTCCACAAACCGCTCCGGGTCCAAGATGCCTCTAGTTTAACTTGTACAAACATCCACAGTGTCCTCGGACGCGTACTTCCTTTGTTTTATAAGTTTCTTCATGATTAAAAGGGCGGGCCGTCAGAACGTTAAGGGGTTAAACACTTAGCATCATTAGCGAGTCTTCACTCCACAGCCGTGTCTCAATTCGCCAAAGGCACCTTTTGAAGGGTCCCATTGAAGTACTCTTCAAAGTGTAGTTTGAAGGTTCCAGTCGAGAATCTGCCCTCCTCAGTGTAGCCTCCATCTTGCTGAAGTGGGACAGGACTACACCACAGACCGCACTTCCACCACTGTCTTTGAGCGTAGGATACGTACATTACGTACGTTATTTTTAATTATTTATTATTTAATAGAAGAAAAGTCAAGATGTCATCGTCACAGCCGTTTCTAGTCGTTTTAGATTGAATATCAATAGGCAAATATAATGTTAAAGGTGATTTTTTTTTTTTTTTTTTTCAATTGTAACTACTTCATAACTTTAAAGGGTTAACAAAATATATCTTGTGAAAACGTACGGACAGAGACAGAGGTAACAATATCATTTTCACATTCATAGTCTATAAACCAGAGAACACTGATTAGTTGCACATAAAGTGGGATATTGCAGTTTAACAATTCGGTATTTTGGCCAGTGGCTACACCACTTTAATAACAGTAGAGGGTGCTGTTTCCTTTCTATGCCGTGCCAGTTCTTTCCATCTTATTATTGTGAGGGATTTTCTAGCAGTGCAGCGGTACATCAAACTAATATCTTGATTTACTAACACGAAAGTAAATGACACGTGCCACCAAATGGGCGCAGACCTATGGAATGTACCGGAACACATGGAGATTTTGTGCACGTCTCAGGACTCTGTTCTGTCTTTTCCTGAGAGTCCGTTGCTTCATTGTTCACATTAGCTGTGTGGATCATTAAACTCTTATGACTTTATGTTACTCTTGGTCTTTGACGCTTACAATAGAAACGAACATTCTTACATTATTCTTATTGCAGTAATAATTTCTCATGATAATGTCTCTTATTGTCTAGCAATAACTGCACATTCCTTTATTCCATGTAACTCCCCTCATTTTTAATCATCAAACACACGGCCTGTACAGATCTTTATTCAGATTTAACAGTTTCATGTTGCTCTGTTGTAGATGAGGTAAACCAGTACAAACATTTGAATGTGTATTGCGCAGCGGACTCCATTTTCTTCTCTTTTTTGCGTAGTCGCGGTGCATGATGGGATATAGAAGTGCGTGAAGTGTGCACGGATGCACGCTTCGGTTACGTCCGATCTCCATGGAAACGGTGAAAAGGTAAGGGCAGGTTTGTCAGGCGTATTCAGTAAGGTGCGTTGAAATGGGACAGCCCTTGTCACGCCGGAAATTACGTAACTGCCCTTCGACGCACACTTCCAATGGTGATTCTAAGGCCAGTTTTGCAAATTGGGACACGGCCCACATCGGCCACATCGGCTAAAACTCTGGTAGCGGCGCATGAGGATGTTGTTGTTGTTGTGGTTATTTCCGGCAGACTGGGCACAGTTAGTGCATTGCTGCCCTCCACTGGTCAGGAGATTTCATGTGGATTTTACTGCGTGGCGAGTGCTCGCCTAAGGAAAAGAACGTTACAGCTGCTCTTCCCTAAAGTCTATAATACACCCCTGTTTGAATTATAAAATCGGGTCACCAACCGAGCCCTCTCCTTGGGGTAAGCTCCATGTCCTAGTATTGTCCTCAGGGAAAAGTTGTTGAGTCCTATCTTAGATAACCCCCTAAACATGTCACTTCTCTGAGCACCATATACTGGACAGTGCAGCATAACATGCACCAGGGTCTCAGAGACTCCACACCACTCACAACAGCCATTGTCATGTTTCCCAATGAGGAATAGCCCACTAGCCAAACCATAGTGGCCTAATTGGAGGCGTGTTAGTTTAGTGTCATCCTGGCGTGAGAGAGCAGGCCTAGAAGGGTCATTAACTGTTGAAACTATGCTGTGCATCTGTCTCCCCTTTGTTTCATCATCCCACTTTTGTTGCCACTGCTTTTTAATACTGGCCTGTATAATAGATCGACACTGGAGGTGTATTTCTGGCTTCTTTAGACTAGCCTTAGCAAGACTGTCTGCAACATCGTTTCCCTCAAGACCAGCATGAGCCGGGACCCATAAAAACCCCACATCATATCCAGCTAGTTCAAGTTTATACACCATTATTAAAATTTCATTCACCACATCCGGACGTCCCTTACTTCCTTCGCCCCCTTCCAAGGCCATCAACGCTGACAGTGAATCAGTGCATACTACTGACCTCTTAACTCCTGCTTCCTCCAGCCACCACAGTGCCCACAGGATTGCGATCAGTTCAGCAGAAAAAATAGACATATCATCTGGGAGCCGATGACTTTGCTGGATACAGAACTGGGGAACCCAGAAGCCAAACCCCACTTTACTATGTTCGGGGTCTCTAGACCCATCTGTGTATATTTGGGTGACCCCCTCCCACTGGTTCCCAAGATAATCTCTCACATAGGGCGCCAGATTTCCCTTACATCCACTTTTGGCTAGCTTCTTTATTGATAGGTCAATTATAGGTTCATGCCACAGCCACGGTGGAATCACAGGCCACTGCACCGGAGCCACAATTTCACTGCTTTTAACTCCTAGTTCCCTAAAACCTCCCTCTACACGTTGTATAAAGCTATATCTATTAATTCTGCTTGCACTCTGGCTAAACTCCCAGCTTTCTTCCAGCACTCGGGTGGATAGCAGTGATTTTTCAGCCCCTTTTAATTTCACTAAATGATTGAGAGCCAATTTTTTGCGTCGCAGGGTCAAAGGTATTTCACCTGCCTCTGCCAACAGTGCAGAAATTGATGTCGTTCTCATGGCCCCGGTGCACAATCGAAGTGCTCTTGCCTGCACTACATCCAACTTTGCCAATGTCGACTGGGCTACAGACCCATATACTACACATCCATAATCAAACATCCCATAATCAGCATCCCTTCCTGCACCCCAGGTTGTGCCGGTAAGGCACCTCATTATGTTTATCACCTTGCAGCATTTATCCACCATTCTCTGAATATGTTCCCCATATGTCAATTTTTCATCCATCCATACACCAAGAAATTTAAACACTCGCACTCTCTCAACAGGCTCCCCATACAATTTCAAATTATGGCACCCAATATTCTTTTTCCTTCCAAAAATGACAAATTTGGACTTAGCAATTGACAGTCTAAACCCCCATCTATCTGCCCATCCCTGGACTTTATCAAGTGCTGACTGCATCTGACTAAAGAAGAACTTTGTGTTCCTTCCCCTCTTCCAAAGGGCACCGTCATCGGCAAACAGGGACCTCCCAAACCCGCCTCCCAAAGCACTAAACATGTCATTTATCATTATATTAAATAAGATAGGACTGATTACACTACCCTGTGGGGTCCCATTAGCCACACTATAAATTCCAGAAAAACATCCCCCAACTCGGACCTGTATACTCCGTCCACTCAGGAAGCTCTTAATCCAGTTAAACATTCTGCCCCCAATTCCTGCGTCATACAGTTTGGCGCATGAGGATGCCTGTCAATGATGTTGATAAGCTGCGCAAATACATATGTGAATCACATAATTGGCTGGAGTAGCGAGTCACCGGTGACACTCACTGACTCACATTGAAAAATAGCGCAGAATGAATTGTGTGTTTATTTTATTTTCAATTCCGGTTCGATTTTTTTGTGCGCAGCACAGATTTTCTGTGCATGGAGACCGTGTTATTGCACACGCGCGCAGCTTGGAGGGAACAGTGGCTATCACTGTTTTGCTGTGGCTAACTTTTTTAAGATATTGTTAAACTTGTCTGTACTTATTTATTTATTTTTTATTTTATTTATTTAAATTTGAAGGACAATGTGCAGATACATTAAAAAGATGGCTGCACCAGATTTAGCAAAATGCAAATTTCCATCTGTAGTCCTTGGTGTCACAAACATTAGAAAACAATTCACATATAAAAAGTTCAATACAAAAGACAATGTACAAGTGTGCAAAATTTTCAATACATAGTGCAAACTACAAGTTATTAAAGTGCAAGACAAATATCAGAATAAATACAGTGTAGTCGCTGTCAGATGATACCCACGAGGGTAGCATCTGATAGCTCTGTACCTTATTGGTATTATAAATGTAAACAAGACAGTAATATGACACTCATGATCTGGTAATCTAGTGGCCATCAGATGGTACCCACAAGGGTAACATCTGATGGCCGAATACCCGTCTGGTATAGTTAGTGTGGGCAGGACTGATGGTCAAGAAGCCAGTTTTTAACAGCCCATGGAAAGCTGTGATAATCTGCTATGTTCTTAAGATTTTCTGGAAGCCCGTTCCATTCCTTGATGGCTTTAAAAGAGAAGGCAGATTGAGAGAGAACTGACTTTCTTGTAGGAACATTGCAGTCACCTCTAGACATGGACCTTAACACTCTACTTGTTAGTTGAGAGCGAGGCTGTACATAGGTCTTTAGTGGGGGTGGGGCAGCGAGGCATGCAAGGTGGGGCATGCAAGATTTTATGTACCAGGCGAATATCAGAGTACCTGATCAAGTTGTCAAAGCTTAATATTTTAAATTTGTCCAATATGTAGCAATGATGATAACGTCTGGGCTTTTTATCGAGGATTTTCAACGCCTGATTATGCAATGATCTAAGTGGATTTAGTACTGTTATTTTGGTTTGAGACCATGAGGAAATACAATACAAAATGTGAGATATAATCATAGCATTGAGATAAGATTTTGCGGCTTCTAATGATAATGAGCTTCTAATGTGTTGGAAGTTAGCGATGTTGAATTTCAAGACATTACAAACCTTTTTAATATGTTTTTTTAAATTAAGGGTACGTACCTGTGTGAAGTGAGTGTGAAGATAGAAAATATACATGAATACACTTTGAATGTGTCAACAAAAATAGAGTGGGATGAAGTAATACTTGTTCTGCAGGTAAAATACTAGTGTTCTTCCTGTACATGCTTTATAAAGTCACACAAATCTCATAATATTAATATTCACAAAGACTCCAATTACATGTCCAACACACAGCAGTTACAGCACTGGTGATAATAATAATGAAATAACTAAAGCGTAAAGACCCTTAAAGCAGCTCGCTTCTACATTGAGAAAATATGAGGTTTTCATGGTTATTCTTACATTTGTGAATATTTGTGCTTTGCTTCTGTTGCTCCTCAGGCGGTTCCACAGTTTGACTCCACACAGACATAAACACACAGACACACACAGACACTCACACAAAAACACAGAGACACACAGAGACACACATAGGTTGAAGCTTGAAGTTATTTCCCCAGATTTAATACAATATGTAAGGTATGCATCACAATGGACAGAGAGTGCAAAGACAAAACAATGTTGGTATTTGCAGAGCACGCTTCATATCAGGTCAAAGACATGATGTTTATATGTACTGATGTGCTGGTTTTATTCTGTACTAATCAAGTTTCTGCATGTTAAGCCAAATGTTGCTAACCTTTAGTGCACCAACAAGTGTTAAGTGAACCTGGTAAACAACAAACTCGATATCATGTGTGCCATCCCTCGTAGAGTCGTTGTAAACTCATCCACATTTGCATCGTCGGCCAATCTCAGAAAAGTTATTGTGAAGGTCAAGTCAGCTCTCACATACTTAACATTCAGTTTATGATACTTAATAGTAAAGTTAGTCAGAAGTCAGAAGGCTCAGAAGTAAAAGGTATTTAACTCTTATTTCATTGGGTCCGTCCAAGAGATTGAAAACGTTTCTCACATTTGGACTTGGTTAGAAAGGACTTTAAAGAATCAAATCAAGGATATGACTTGCAGCTTGTTTGTGAAAGTCAAGTACAAAAAAAAAACTCTAAATGAAAAGATGTCTCCAAGCTTGATGCTTCATTAATCAAAAAACACTCTGACACTTTGGTCTCATTTAATTACCCTCTCAGTCACCCACGATATCTCTCCTGCAATTTGGAAATGGGAAATGTCATTATTCCAATTCACAAAGCTGGAGATTACAGTACAATGACACAAATAATTATAGGCCCATCAGCATTTTACCTGTAAATTCAAAAATCACTTATGATAATTATTTATGATAAAATTACCACACACATAAGTTCAAACACCAATGGACTGTGCCCTCTACAGTTTGGTTTCAAGAAAAAAAAATAAAAAATTCTACTGAAAGCTCCATTCTGCACCTGATTGAGCAAATAAAATCAAGACTTGATAGAGGAGGAGTGGTTGGGGCTGACTTTTTAGATTTGCCTAAAGCTTCTGATTTAGTTCACCATAATACTTCAATTTTCAAAACGTTCTAAATTTGGTTTCTCTGTAAAAACTCTCTCTGACTCTTCATATTTGTCCAGCATGATGCAGTGTGTTAAAGTCAAACTCGTGCTACTTGTAATGCAAAACAGGAGTGCCCCAGGGGTCTGTATTAGGCCCCTTTGCTATTCAGTCTCTTATACCAATGACTTTATACAGCACTGCAAGGGCGTAGAATTTCAACTTTACGCTGATGACACAGTTTTATACACTCATGCTAAAACTAGTCACCTGGCAGCTGAAAAACTCTCCAAGGCTATTGTGGGAAAAGGGACATTTGCATTTGTAAATGAAAGACGTGGCTGAAGGGCTTGATCAATCCTGTATTTGCCTGAACATTAGCAAAACAAAATCTATGTTCTTTTTCAAAACCTTTATCAACAATTCAACCTCTGACATCGTGTGTATCTGAGCAACTTGACATTTGTACTTATAAAATGAAGGGTAAAGTGTGAATAACAGTTATACTAATGTAATAGATAGATAGATAGATAAATAGATAGATAGATAGATAGATAGATAGATAGATAGATAGATAGATAGATAGATAGATAGATAGATAGATAGATAGATAGATAGATAGATAGATAGATAGATAGATAGATAGATAGATAGATAGATAGATAGATAGATAGATAGATAGATAGATAGATTTTACATTGGTTCTATGAGATGGCATGGAAACATGAAAACTCATTTAACCATCAGTTCTGGCATTTTCAATTAGACATCTGACACACAGGGAGGATGGAAGGGCATCTGACACACAGGGATACAGTGAGATAGAGTTTATTTATTTACATCACTGTAGAGATTCAGATGAACGTTACTAGTACACTGTGAATTCTTATTGTCCTTAAAATAACTCCATAAACCTTAAGGAGACAAACTTGGTATTTTTCAGTCCAATTCAAAATATAGAGTAAAAAGTATACACAGTCAAATATGCATAAATGAAATACGGCTACCTCAAATTATACTTAAAGAGGGGTTATTGTACAAAATCAACTTTTCTTTGCTATCGCCCATGTTATAACATTGTTCCTTCATCAAAACATTCCTGAAGAGGTTGTAGATGTCGTCCATGCATGTTTAAGTAATCTTGCAATCTCTCCCAGGCCCCATTCAAACCCTGCTTACAATTAGCAATAGGAGTTTGAACAAGACTCCACCCACAAGCCACGTCACCCATGACATATGACATTTCTCCATAAATATACAAAAACATGATACTGAAATTGTACACAACAACTTCACGAACCTGATCTGATGTGCAATTGTTTCATTAGTGGAATGCAGCTGATTATGTTGTGACAGTGCTCTGAAGGCGGAGTGATCACTACATTTGAGAGCAGTATCTGTACTTGCTATTTTGTATTATTGTCTAAGACCTGCTGAAAAGATTGAGGGTTTATTTTTAACACGTTCATAATTTGAACAACAACAATATACAAATAAAAACAGTTTTGAGTTAATTCAGCACAAATCTATATCAAAATCAAGATATTTTACATATAAGATGTCAAACTCTGTCCAAAATACTTTCACTTTTTACTCTTTTTTAAGTATGTTTTTAAACAGGTACTTTAATTCTTTTACTTAAGTAACAAAAGTAAGTATTTCTTCCATCAAAGGTTAACAGTTAATACCCCGTAAAAGGGTAAGACCCCTCTTTAAGTACAGTACTTTTACTTTTGTACTTTGTCACTAATCAAAGTCTCCACTGCAGTGAGGACCAGAGGAGCAGAGTTTGACCCCTCAGCGTTATTACAGGGACAGAAAAATGGAAACAGCTTCTCCCTGAAGCAGCAGTCTGTGAAGGAGTAGAGGAGATCTGCAGAATGTGCATCATAAAAGGAGACCAGACCCTTTCCATAGTCCACAAACACCCCCACCTTCTCAGGAGCTCTCTGAGGGGACAGAGGGACAGGAGGAGAAGAGCAAGCTTTGTATTCATCTTTGTTTCTTAAGACAATGCACCACAGTCCATGTTCAGGACATGCAGTGATGTTTCCCTTCCTGTTGATGGACTCTTGGGCCACTCCTAAATCCCAGTTTGTTTTCCCTTTGACCTGAACCTCAAAGTAAAACCCGCCTGAAAAGAAACTCTGTTTTCCTAAAACACAAACATATTGATCAAACCTCTGAGGAGAGTCTGGGAGCTGTTTCCTCACATTTCCACAATGAACCTGTTTGAGATCTTCAGACAGAACGAGTGTAGGTTGAGCCGTGTCTGGATCCAGAGTCACCTCCACTGCACACTGCTGCACTCTCCTCAGCTCGGCTTTTTTAAACTGTTTAAACTCCTGAGAGAGACTGTTCTCCAGCTCAGACAGAGCCCGGGATGCACAGCCTTGACACGTCTCAGGCTCAAAGCTCACGCTGCTCCACTCCTTAAGCCCAGCAGGGGGTGTGAGTGCAGTGCACTCACGTCCCATGTGGAGGGGGTCATGAGAGCGCGAGAGACATTCAGCCTCAGTGCTGCTCTGCTCCAGATCGCAGATTACCTGCTTCAGCCGCTGCACCAGATCCTGGGCTCGTCTGTGGCTCCGGCTCTGCTTCTCCTGGAGCTCGACTAAGAAGAGGTCCATACGCCTCTGAACAGACTGCATGAGAGCAGTGAAGGCCTGCAGCCCTGCAGCCCTCTCTCTGAGGGCCTCTGTCTCACTCAGCTCCAGGAGGATCTGGATCTCCTGGATCTTCTGCCTCCTCTGCTCCACCATGTGCTGGTTCTGAGCCTGAGTCTGCAGCAGAGAGGACCTCCTGTGCTCACACGCCTCCTCCAGAGACAAGAACTCATGGTTCTTATGCTCTAAAATGGAGCATATCACACAAATGCTCTTCTCATCAGTGGCACAGAAGAGCTCCAGGGGGCGCTGGTGTGTGGGACACGTCCTGTCTTCCAGGTTTTCCACTGGCTCCATCAAGTGGTGTCTTTTCAGCCCAGAGACTGTGAGATGACGCTGGATGTGGCTCTCACAGAAGGAGGTCTGACACACCAGGCAGGACTTGATGGCCTTCAGCCTGGGCTCAGAGCACACGTCACACTGCACCTCTTTCAAGACGGGCATCTGATCCATAGATTTTCTTTTGTTCCTCTCCAGGTTAAACCCTGAGGCCACCTCCTTCAGGAGCATACTGACACTGAGCTGCGGTCTGCTGTGGAACACCTCTTTACACAGAGGACATGTCAGCCCATCAGTGTCTGAGGCCTGAGAGATGCAGCGTCGGCAGAAGTTGTGTCCACATGGAGTGGTCACTGGCTCAGAGAACACCTCCAGACAGATGGCGCATAGGAACGTCTCCTCAGAGCTCCTTTCACTGGTGGAGGACATGTCTGAAACATAACAATAGTTACTATCAAACTAAAGTATATGTAGTAGTAAAGGGGCGGGCAACACTGACCTGTGCTGGAGCAGACTGTTGAGGGTTAGAAGCTGTTGAGGTGAACTTGAGCAAATGCAAAGCAAGTGTTTCCTGGTTCTATCTGATTTCCTTGAAACAGCAGAGGGAGGGGCTGACATCCTACTATAATCTTGTGTGTCAGATGCCCTCCCATCCTCCTGATGTATATTGCTGTAGTTGACCTGAACTGAACGCTGTCAATCAAACCTGTTGCTAACGCTAGTGACCTCACTTCAGGGGAAAATAATGTGCCTGATTTGTTTCTTATTAATGTTCATATCTTGAGTTACAGGCACAATAACGAAATAAAAACACCAGAATCATGTAGAGCGGGTTAATACGAACATTTTGCAGGAGGACAGGAGGGCATCTGAACACACAAGGGACAAAAAAGATGAGAGGGCATCTGGCACACAGGGACACAGTGAGACAGAGTTGCCATATAAGTGTTTATTTACATCACTGTAGAGATTCAGATGAACATTACTAGTACACTGTGAATTTTTATTGTCCTTAAAACAACTCAGGTCAATAAACAAACGTGGTACTTTTCAGTCCAGTGTAAAATATAGAGTAAAAACTATACACAGTAAAATGTACATAAATAAAGTACAGATACCTCAGAATTATACTTAAAGAGGGGTCATTATGCAAAATCAACTTTTTAAACTTTCTCCCATGTTATAATGTTGTTCCTTCATCAGAAACAGGACTGAAGAGGTTGTAGATGTTGTCCGTGCATGTTTGAGTAATCTAGTGATCTCTCAGAGGCCTTATTCAAACCCTGCTTACAGTTAGGGGAACCACACGAGAGAGCACTTGAGCTCTTTTTTTATGGGCGCCTTGTTTAAAATACAATACCAGCATAAACACGAGCAAAGCAATCCAACAAGTCTAAATAAAACATTACAAACAGGTGCAGGTGTGCGTATAAAAGTTTGTTACCAGATTATTTGCAATTGTGTCACTAAAATGAGCTTTTCTTTGGAGTCCCATTTTGGTGAAGCCACAGTTTTGGTCATGCGATCTGTTATTAAAAACATGATACAAAATTGTACACAACAACATCACAATCCTGATCTGATGTGCAGTTGCTTCATTAGTGGGATGCACAGTGATTGCGTTGTGATAGATCTGTGAAGGGGGAGTGACTTAGTGTGGGGAGCAAAGATACCTTCTCTCACAACATTTGAGAAAAGTATCTGCACTTTCTACTCCACTACATTTGTGAACTGGATTGAAAAAAAAAAAAAAAGTATTATTGTCTAAGACCTGCTGAAAAGGCTGAGGCTTTATTTTTAACACATTCATAATTTGAACAAACAAAAATATATAAATAAAAACAGTTAATTCAGTAATTCAGCACAAATCTTTATTAAAATGACTACATTTGAAGCTTTATTATATCTCAAACTCTGTACAAAATACTTTTACTTTTTACTCTAAGTACATTTTTAAACAGATACTTAAATACTTTTGCTTAAGTAACAAAAATGAGTACTTCTTCCACCACTGGTTAACAGTATATACCCCATAAAAGTGTAATCCCCCTCTTTAAGTACAGTACTTTTACTTTTGTACTTTGTCACTGCTCAAAGTCTCCACTGCAGTGAGGACCAGAGGAGCAGAGTTTGATCCTCCTTCATTTAAACTGGGACTGAAAAATGGAAACAGCTTCTCCCTGAAGCAACAGTCTGTGAAGGAGTAGAGGAGATCTCCAGAATGTGCATCATAAAAGGAGACCAGACCCTTTCCATAGTCCACAAACACCCCCACCTTCTCAGGAGCTCTCTGAGGGGACAGAGGGACAGGAGGAGAAGAGCAAGCTTTGTATTCATCTTTGTTTCTTAAGACAATGCACCACAGCCCATGTTCAGGACATGCAGTGATGTTTCCCTTCCTGTTGATGGACTCTTGGGCCACTCCTAAATCCCAGTTTGTTTTCCCTTTGACCTGAACCTCAAAGTAAAACCTGCCTGAAGAGAAACTTTGTTTTCCTAAAAGAGAAGGACATTGATCAAACCTCAGAGGAGAGTCTGGGAGCTGTTTCCTCACATCAGTGTGATGAACCTGTTTGAGATCTTCAGACAGAACGAGTTCAGGATGAGCTGTGTCTGGACCCAAAGTGACCTCCACTGCACACTGCTGCACTCTCCTCAGCTCAGTTTTGTTAAACTCTGAGGCCAGTTCTTTAAACTGTTTGTTAAACTCCTGAGAGAGACTGTTCTCCAGCTCAGACAGAGCCCGGGTCACACTGCCCTCACACGTCTCAGGCTCAAAGCTCACACTGCTCCACTCCTTAAGCCCAGCAGGGGGCGTGGGTGCAGGGCAGTGGTGTAGAAAGTGGAGGGGGTCATGAGAGCGTGAGAGACGTTCGGCCTCAGTGCTGCTCTGCTCCAGATCACAGATCTCCTGCTTCAGCCGCTGCACCAGATCCTGGGCTCGTCTGTGGCTCCGGCTCTGCTTCTCCTGGAGCTCCACTAAGAAGAGGTCCATACGACTCTGAACAGACTGCATAAGAGCAGTGAAGGCCTGCAGCCCCACAGCCCTCTCTCTGAGGGTCTCTGTCTCACTCAGCTCCAGGAGGATCTGGATCTCCTGGATCTTCTGCCTCCTCTGCTCCACCATGTGCTGACTCTGAGCCTGAGTCTGCAGCAGAGAGGACCTCCTGCGCTCACACGCCTCCTCCAGAGACAAGAACTCATGGTTCTTGTGCTCTAGGACACACACAGTACAGACGCAGCTTCGGTCAGTGGCACAGAAGAGCTCCAGGGGGCGCTGGTGTGTGGGACACATCCTGTCTTCCAGGTTTTCCACTGGCTCCATCAGCTGGTGTCTTTTCAGCCCAGAGACTGCGAGATGAGGCTGGAGGTGGCTCTCACAGAAGGAGGACAGACACACCAGGCAGGACTTGAGGGCCTTCAGCTTGGGCTCAGAGCACATGTCACACTGCACCTCTCCAGGTTTGGACACTTGTGACTTCAACTTTTCAGCCTCTAGTTTAAACTGAGAAACCATCTCCAGGAGCAGAGTATTCACACTGAGCTCAGGTCTTGTGCTGTAGCTCCTGTTACACAGAGGACATGTCAGCCCATCAGTGTCCCAGGTCTGAGAGATGCAGCGTCGGCAGAAGTTGTGTCCACATGGAGTGGACACTGGCTCAGAGAACACCTCCAGACAGATGGAGCATTGGAACGTCTCCTCGGAGCTCCTTTCACTGATGGAGGACATGTCTGAAACATAACAACAATAGTTACTATCAAACTAAAGTCTAAGACTAAATTTTAAGAGCTTTTATTTTGTAAGGCTTCAGGAGGATGTGGTGAGGAAGACTGGACTAGAAGAATATGTGGGGGTTGTGACTGTAGATTGTTTGGTAGTGATAAAATATTGACCAGGGTTTTAGGAAAATGCTGGGTACTCAATGTTACCATGACGACAATAAAAACAATATTTCTTTTAGACAGTAGTAGGAGTAGAATGTCATTTGAGCTCAAAAACATGGTAGTGTCCAAAATATCACACTGTTGTAACTATTCTAACTAGAAGTATTCAGAAAAGGTCACTTTTTATCCTGTCCATGTGTTTGTTCAGTGGCTTTAAATTAGTTCAGAGATGAGTAGAGTAGCCAAATATTGTACTCAAGAGTAACTTCAAAAGTCCCTTCAAAATAATAAAAGAGAAGTAGTACTCAAGTAATGTTACTTCAAAATAATATTAGACCTATTCAAGTATAAGTATGAAGTACTGGTCCAGGAAATTACTCAAGTAAGAGTAAAAAAAGTATTTGTAATTGTGACTAATTGTGAAATAAAGTAAGACTAAAGTAAGAGTAACTTCAAAACTGTCAGGGCATAACATCTGATTCACGATTTGAAGCTGATGTAATTTGTTCAGTGATTTTATTAAGCTTTCAGTTAGAAATACAATTTCAGACACATTACAATATATTTTTTACACCCAAACCCAAGAACAAATTCACCTTGTTGCACCATAAAAATATATACAAATATGATTACCCACAAAGTAATATCACTGCTACTCCTGTTAGATAAGTGAGGGATCAAGATCTCTGATCTTATTCAAAACAGGTTGCCAAGAGCTGAAAAACTTACTAGTATAGCCTCTTATAGAAAATCAAATTTCCTCTAATGTTAGATGATGTATAAAGTCATCCACAATCTAAAGGTTGGGGGTTGTTTATCTTTCCACTTGAGCAGTATTAATCTTTGAGCCAGGAGTGTGGCAAAAGCAATTATATTTTTATTATATTTATGAAGGTGCACAGATTTCAGTGATATACCAAATATTGCGGTTATGGCTTCAGGTTCAACATAGGGCCCTAATGCTTCAGAAAGAAATAAAAAAATGGACTGCCAAACGTTTTTTGGCTTTGAACAAAACTAGAATATATATACGTGTCCCTAGTTCAGTTTCACAACAATCACAATTAACATCAAGTTCCGGTTTAATCTTAGCTAGCTTTACTTTGGACCAATGTAGTCCATGGATGACTTTAAATTGTATTAAACTCTTTGTCTTAAGCAGATTGAGGACGCGTGAATATTATCTGAAACAGATTGCCATACATCTTCAGAGGATTTTGTATCCAGTTCCTCTTCCTAATTCATTTTAAAGAGGTTAAATGAGGTAGACACAAAGCTGTGAAGTTGAAGATACTTGAAGAAATAAGAGTCAGGGATATGTACTTCATCAAATGAGAAAAAAAGACCTTCAATAAACAGGTCCTTCAGTGTCCTTGACCATTTGTAGCCCAAAGTGTAAAAGAGTCATTAATGACTGAGGGAGTAAATGTGGTTTTACACAGTTAAGGCAAATATTGACATAATTTTAAGACCAAGATTTTAAATGAATGTTTAACCACTGAGTTTAAGGAAAATGTATCTAATGATTGAGATAAAGAAAACTCTGAACAAAGCAGAGACTGCAAAGAGAGAGACTGACACACATTCTCAAGGTGCAACCATGTAGAAACCCTTTATGTACAGACTCTGACCATTGCAACATTGCACAAATATTGGCAGCCCAGTGATAATATTGGAAATTAGTCCTCCATGATCTCTATGGTATTATAAAATATTTTTTGCAGATGTGTGCATTTTCCCCATTCCATATAAATGATGATACCAGTTTATCTAAGTAAAAAAAAACAACAACAATTTCGTCAAAAAGATAGGAACCAATTGAAAAAGATATAGAAATTTGGGTAAAATATTAATTTTATTAATGTTTATTCTGCCCCCCAGGTATAATGGTAATAGATGCCAATGTTCAAAGTCAAGTTTTATTTAGTGTAATAATGGAACAAAATTTGTTTTATACAGGTGTTTATGATTATTAGTAACCCATACTCCTAGGTACTCACATTTTTCTTACTTAATGTGGTGCTATTGAATTTATAGGCATCAGTACACTCTTTTGCATCTTCACTTTGTAACCTGAGATTTTCTCATTCAGTAGAGTAAGCAAATGAGCAGACTTTGCAGTGGCTCTGAAACATATAAAAGGGTGTCGTCTGAATAAAAAGCCACTTTTTGTTCAGAATCCCCCCTCTGGATACCTTCAATAGAAATATCACTACGTATTGCAATTACCAAACGTTCACTGACCAAAGAACATAACAAGGGAGATGGGGCAGCCTTGCCTTGTTCCGTGTTCTAGGTTAAAAAAGGATGACAGATTATCATTTGTGTGGACAGCTACAACAGGGGAGGAATACAAAGTGTGTATGAAATAAACTTTAAACCAAAGCCACATTTTGTATACAAAAAACGATCCCAATTCACCGGTTAAAAATGCTTTATCAGCATCGTGATAAAACTATTTCTGATGTGTCAGGTGAAGTGGGATGCTGAAGAATGTTTAGGAGTCTACGGATGTCATGGAATGAGTAGCGATTCTTAATAAACCTTGTTTGATTATCAGCAATAACGGAAGGTAAAATGGTTTCCAACATGTCAGGCAAAAATGTTACTATCTACATAGTCGGTACGAGCCATATTCCAATTTATTTTTATGTTTTTTGTGAATCAAAGATATAACAGCCTGTCTCATAGTTTCTGGGAGCAAGCAAGAAATTGACGACTCTACATAAACTAAAAGCAGGATAGGGGCTAGGTCATTAGAAAATGTTTTGAAAAATACACTTGGACAGCTCTCTGGTCGTGGTAATTTCCCAATTTGCATCGATGTAACTGCCTTAAAAATATTTTTTTTGAGAAGGGTCTTTCATATTCTTGAGTTGATTCCTCAGCAGTAGTGGGCAGACTAAGCTTACTAAAAAAGTTGTCAGAAACTAGCTAATTCCCATTGGACTAGGAAGTATACAGTTACATGTAATACTCACTGAACGTACTGTTAATCTCCAAAGTATCTCTCGTGTAATCCTTCAGTCATCCAGGTCTGATTCAAAGCAAAACACGAAATTAAATCTGTCAACTGGACAAACCATTGTAGGAGTGAAGACATTTGGCCGCTTCTCCAGTTGTGGTCAGATTACTGCTGGACACTGCTAACTACACTGAAATTGTAAACAGCTATTGTCTCCAGTTTCAGCCTTAACAACCCTATTCAACCTGTAATGACCACCTATTGTTCTCTTTATTTCATGTTTGTTTTGGGTCAGAGGATAGAGTTGTAGATCTGTGAGAGATATGTATCAGGCCTCCATTCCTGCTGAAGGAAGGATTGTCTTTCCTAACAAAAATAGCTTCTTTAACTCCCCTCTCAAACCATTTATTTTCTTTGCCTAAGATCTGAACTTCACTATCTTCAAAGGAGTGGTTAGTGTCTTTGAGATGGAGATGCACAGCAGACTGGGGTCCAGAGGAACTCTCACAGCGGTCTTGGTAGATCCTCTTATGAAGTAGCTGTTTAGTTTCTCCAATGTAACGCTCACTGCACTTTCATTGCACTAAATGGAGTAGACTATATTACTTTGTTTATCACTCAGGGTTTTGTCTTTTGGGTAAACCAGTTTCTGTCTTAAAGTGTTTGTGGGTTTGAAATAGACTGGAATGTCGTACTGTCTGAAAATTCTCTGAAGTTTTTCAGCCACACCCGCTCTGTAAGGAATAGTTACACCTTTCCTTCTAGGTTCAGATTCCTTGTTGTCCTGTTTTTTGGCTCTCTTAGATCAACTGAAGGCCCATTTTGGATATCCACAAGCAGAGAGGGCTTTCTCCACATGTTGCTCCTCCTTCACTTTTGACTCTGTGTTTGTAGGCACCACTTGAGCTCTGTGTTGTAGAGTATGGATACCTCAGAGTTTGTGCTGTAGTGGATGGTGTGAATCAAACAGCAGGTAATGGTCAGTGTGTGTGGGTTTCCTGAAGACTTCTACTTGGAGACACTGGTCCTCTCCTATTGTTCCTGCACAATCTAAGAAGGTACCCTTTACTGTACATATTATTGCTGTGGATCCTAACATCAAGTTAACACGGGAAGAGGCCAAGGAGAACAAACTGGCCTTCTAAAGAACTGGTACTTCAATAACAATATGACTCAAGCAGGAGTAAAGTGCTGCTGGAAAGGTACAATGTCTATAAAAAGTTAAACAAGTAAATGTAACTGAGTACTACCCACCTCTGGCTTTCATACTTATAAAAGTCTGTGGCTGCTATGGTTGTGGTCATCTGCTCTTGTGGCTAACTGAGCAGTGTTTAAACGTTTTACATTTTTATTTTAAATTTTTAACACCAGTGAACTATAGATTTTACTTGTGTAGTGTTCAACATGTTATCAGTGACATCCACCCGCAGCCCCCTGTCCACTGCCTTATCTGTAAATATTCACTCATTTTAGTGTGACTCTGCAAAAAACTCAGGGGAGACGCCTCGGAAACAACAACAACACTAATAGTAGAGTAGTGTGCATGAACTAAGGACAGGTTTGGCACTAGCAGCAGTAGTGCTAGTAGCAGTAGCAGTAGTAGTAGTAGTAGTAGTAGTAGTAGTAGTAGTAGTAGTAGTAGTAGTAGTAGTAGTAGTAGTAGTAGTAGTAGTAGTAGTAGTAGTAGTAGTAAAAGGTGTAGCAACACTGACCTGTGCTGGAGAAGACTTTTGAGGGTTTGAAGCCGCTGAGGTGCCCTTGAGCAAATGCAGAGCGAGTACATACTGTTTTAGTCTGATTTTCTTATAATAGCAGAGGGAGGGGCCTGCAGTGTCCTGCCCTGTTATTCCTCTCTATCTCTGTGTATCAGATGCCCTCCCATCCTCCTGCAGTATATCCCTGTTAGATGCCCTCCCATTTCCCATCTGTCCACACACATGTACAGGTGAAGTGTCTCTGTCCACACTCATGTACAGGTGAAGTGTCCCTGTCCACACACATGTACAGGTGAAGTGTCTCTGTCCACACTCATGTACAGGTGAAGTGTCCCTGTCCACACTCATGTACAGGTGAAGTGTCTCTGTCCACACACATGTACAGGTGAAGTGTCTCTGTCCACACACATGTACAGGTGAAGTGTCTCTGTCCACACACATGTGCAGGTGGTGGTGGTGCTTTGAGGATTACTTTTTATTATTTTTTTTAAATTCAGGTTGTGAAAAATAGAGAATAATCTCCAAAAAATCATCCATTTGTGAAAGCTGGATGTCCTGTCAGAACATGGGCAGATTGAATTACACAAATGCATTGTGGTCTGTGGTCAGGTCAGAGGTCAGAGGTCAGGTGCACTAACCCTCTGTTACACTGTGCTCTATGGGAGAATTCTTTCCGGACCCAAACTCCTGGGAGCTGCAGTACTTGGAGTGGCCACTAGTCGATCTCACTCCGGAACAGAGGGGACAGTCTTAGGTCTTCTATAGATCAGTGTTGTAGAGTTTAATCAGTCTGATCTTTCATGTTATTTAAAAATGTGCACATAATAAACTCTAGACAAGGACAGAACCAAGTCTATATTAGGACCAGGACCAAAACAGAACTACACCAGGACCAAAATAAGACTAGACCAGCACCAAACCAAGTCTACATTAGGTCTAAACTGGGCTCAAACTAGAACTAAACCAGGACTGAACCAGGACTGAACCAGGACCAGACATAAAACATACATAAAAGTAGGTATGAAACGTGATCAAAAATAACATACAGTGAGACAGAGTTGCCATATAAGTTTTTATTTACATCACTGTAGAGATTCAGATGAACATTACCAGTAAACTGTGAATTCTTATTGTCCTTAAAATAACTAAGATTCCAAACTATAAGGAGATAAACGTAGGTCAGTCCAATTCAAAATATAGAGTGAAAAGTATACACAGTAAAGCCTGTACAAGACTCTGCCTACAAGCCTACGTTAACCATGCTCCCACACGACAATTCTCCATAAATATACAAAAACATGATACAAAACTGTATACAACAACTTGCGTAAACTGATGTAGGGGGAGTGACTTAACATGGGGAGCAAAGGTACCTTCTCTCACTACATTTCAGAGAAGTATCTGTACTTTCTACTCCACTACATTTTTGAACTGGACTGAAAAGTACAATAATTTTTTATTATTGTCTGAGACCTGCTGAAAAAGCTGAGGGTTTATTTTGAACACATTCCTAATGTAAACAAACACAAATATAGAAATAAAAACAGCTTCATTAGATCTCAAACTCTGCACAAAATACTTTTACATTTACTCACATGTCACACTGCACCTCTTTAAAGTCGGGCATCTCATCTGTAGACCTGCTCCTGTTCTTCTCCAGGTTAAACCCTGAGGCCACCTCCTTCAGGAGTGTGTTGACCTTGAGCTGTGGTCTGCTGTGGAACACCTTTTTACACAGAGGACATGTGCACGGTCCATCAGTGTCCCAGACCTGAGAGATGCAGCGTCGGCAGAAGTTGTGTCCACATGAAGTGGTCACTGGCTCAGAGAACACCTCCAGACAGATGGAGCATAGGAACGTCTCCTCAGAGCTCCTTTCACTGGTGAAGGACATGTCTGACACATAACAACAATAGTTACTATCAAACTAAAGTCTTTTAAAAGTGAAAACCCTTATTGTGACAGGAAAGAGGTTGAGAGCTTTTATTTTGTAAGGTTTCAGGAGGATGTGGTGAGGCAGAATATGAAGTCAATGTTGTGACCGTAGACTGTTTGGTGGTGACTAATATCAAACACAGTTTTAGGAAAAACTGCGTACTTAATGTTACCATGATGACAATAAAAACAATATTTCTTTTAGATAATAGAATGTCATTTCAGCTCAAAAACATGGTAATGTGCTGAATATTACATTGTTGTAACTATTCTAACTAGAAGTATTCAGAAAACGTCACTTTTTATCTTGTATTTTTTCAGAGCCAGGTCTTCTTTAAGTTGTGGTACTTGCGATTAGTTGGTATTACAAGTATCTTGGTACTTGATGGCGGGGGAAAGGATGCAGGCATTGATTGTTCGCCGCTCGTTCTCCTTTTCTGATCTAGTACTTGCTAGGTGTATGCTGCCTGTTACCATCACTTTGGATGCCTAGCTGATCGTTTTGTCCTGCTGGTCTGCATACGGACACTTTGGTGTCTGTTTTGGGGAAGGGATTGCTTCTGCTCGTTTGCGAACTCAACTGTGAAGACAAACACCCGCTGAGTAGCCATAGCTAGTGCTGGGCTAACTACAACGGTGCCTGGCATTATGTTCAAATACCCCATCTCTTAGCTGCTGTCTTAATTGGTGGCTACCTCCACCCTTCATCCTAGTCATTAAACAACTTGGACTCCTCTGGCGACCCCAATATATCCACAGAAGATTTCGCAAAAAGGTTGTTTATCTCCTTCTTGGTGCTGCTACAATCCCCTCCATCTGGTCCTCGACTGCGCGTGTTGCACCAGTGAGACGTCATCAGAGCACTGGCACACCTGGATTACATCGCCTTCCGAGAGCATCTACTGCTGGGCGAAATGAAATTGGCGGGGTGGACTACAGTGTATTGCAGGGCCTACAGAGACTTGCACTGTCAGATCTTTCTCCTATTACTATGGAATTATTTAACACACAATCCTTTATTAATAAATCCTTTCTTATTTATAACCACATTTTCGATCAAAGACTGGATTTTATGTGTTTGGTTGAAATTTGGCACAAAACAGGGGATTATTCAGTGCTAAATGAAGCCTGCCCCCAGGGATACAATTACATGAGTAAAGCCTGCAGCTCTGGACGTGGGGGTGGTTTGGCATCATCCATTGAGCTGAACTAAAACTTTCTCCCCTGCCACTGCCTGATTTTGCCTCTGAGTGTTTAGCCTTCAAATGCAAACCTCGATATGCTCATATATCGCCCCCCTCAAACCACATTCCTCATTATTACTGAAATACATGACTTACTTACAGTAAGTCATGTATGTCAACCAAATTGTCATGGTTGGTGATGTAAATATCCATGTTGACAATCCATCCTATAACCTTGTAACAGAGTTTCTGAGTCTACTAGATTCTCTTAGCCTCCAGCAGCATGTGAAGGCCCACACACACACACACTAGGGGGCACACCTTAGACCTGGTCTCAGCCCCCATTAAAGGCTTAGAGGTCTATGATCTGGGTGAATCTGACCACAAGTGGTCTCTATGGCCTTTATGTTCCAACTGCCTAACAATAGACCTAAGCGCCAAATATCTTTCCAGAACTGGAATTGCATTGATCTAACCACCACGGCTGCAGATCCTCCAGAAAATCACCTGCCCTGTCATCACAACATTGGATGAACTGGTAGAACATGACAGTGCATCCTTGAGCAGTCTTTGACCTGCATACCCCTATCAGTATACAAGTGAGTTTTAAATGCTCTGCTCCCTGGTACACATGGAAAATAGGGCAAATGAAAACGGCTGGTCGTGCCTTGGAACACCATTTTAGAAACTCTGGGCCTACTGTTTTCAAACTTGCCTTCCAAGACCATCAAAGGACCTACTATAAGTCTCTGGGATACACAGTGTCAGTTTTATTCTAATCAAATCAATAAAAACATTGGAAACTTGAAGCAGCTTTTTGCTACCATAAATTATCTCCTGGAACCACAGCAGTCTTCCTCCACAGGAGCCACTCAGGAGTGATGCAACAGCTTCATTGACTTTTTTTTTTAACCTAAAGTCAACAATATCCACTCATCAATGCCTGGCCTTTCCTCCCAACCTCCCTCTATCCCCAGCTACTGGTCTGGGTGTTGCTTAAATCCTCCCTTAAAACTGTTGTCATTTGTCCCATCCTAAAGAAGCCCTCATTAGACCCAGAGGCGCTTGCTAACTACGGGCCTATTTCAAATCTCACCTTTCTGTCAAAGGTCCTAGAGAAGGTAGCAGCCTCCCAACTTCAGAACTATCTCAAGCGTAACAGCTTGTTTGCGAGGTTCTAGTCAGGCTTTCGTTCAGCCCACAGCATGGAAACAGCTCTGCTCAGGGTAACGAATGACCTACTGATGACAGCTGATGCAGGTTCACCATCTCTGCTCATTCTCCTCGACCTGACAGCAGCGTTTGACACAGTGGAACCTATCATTCTCCTGGATCACCTCCACAACACCATTGGCTTGTTTGGAACTGTATTACAGTGGGTCCAGTCCTACTTGTCTGACAGGACTGATTGTGTTCTGTTGGGTGGAAGTAAGTCCAGGCTTATCCCTGTCACATGCGGTGTTCCGCAGGGGTTGGTTCTCACCCCCATCCTTTTTACCATCTACATGCTACCCCTCGGTGATGTCATCTGCAGACATGGGTTGTCCTTCCACTGTTATGCTGATGACACCCAGCTGTAGATCAGAACTGCACCAAGCCGCTCTGAAGCTCTGTCATGACTCACTGCATGGCTTGAGGAGGTAAAGGTATGGCTGAACAACAGCTTCGTTCAGATAAACAGTAATAGTAACAGTAGTAAAACCGAGGCCCTCCTTGTTGACACCCTCCCTCAGTCATCACTTTCTCCTCCTCAGTCACTAACGTGGTGGTTCGGTTGGATCCACAGTTGACTTTCAGTAACCACATAAAATTGTTATTATTATTATTATTATTATTATTATTATTATTATCTGGGTGATAAGATTCAGGTCTGTGGAGATTCAAGATCAGAGTAACACCGCAATAAACATAACCAAAATGAAACAACATGCCTTGACTCTAGTCTAGTTTTGGCTAAAAAGTTCCATGCTATGGCTTTAAATTAGTTCAGAGGTGAGTAGGTAGCCACAAATTGTACTTAAATAAGAGTAACGTTACTTCAAAATAACATTAGGCCTACTCAAGTATAAGTACAAAGTAGTGGTCTAAGAAATTACTCGAGTAAAAAGAGTATTTGTAAAAAGTACTACTGAAGTTAGAGTAACTTAAAGAGTAACTGTCGGAGCGTAACATCTGATTCATAATTTGAAGTTGCTGTAATTTGAAGGACAAAACTTTAAATAATGAACAAAATCTGGTATTTTCAAAGGATGTACACAAACATTTTAAAAATTACATCATATCTGAAGGAAATACAAGAAACATGTGTTCAAATAATTTCATATTGTCGACATAAAGCTCAAGTCACTTGTAGACTTACTCACAGTGAGAAGAGGAACCACAGCTTTTACTCAAGTAAGAGTACTGTTACTTCAATAAACATATAACTTGAGTAGGAGTAAAAGTGCTGCTGGAAAAGTACTCTGAAAAGTAAGTTACTCAAGTAAATGTAACTGAGTACTACCCACCTCTGGTTTTCATACTTATGTAGTTGCCATAGTTGTGGTCGGATGCTCTTGTGACTGACTGACACACTGAGCAGTTTTTAAATTCTTTACATTTTTATCTTGCATTTTTTAACATTTTGGGATTTTGATCAACTAAGTGCAGCTTGTGCAGTTCACAGGACAGAGGTTATGTATGATTTCAGCAGCTATATCCATGACAACCCAGCATGAAGCTAGCTATGCTAACCAGCTGGCTCTGAAATGTACAGACTTTTACTTCAAATAGAAGATGTTCTAGAGGATATAGAGCAGAGAGAGGCTCAGGCTCCCCCTGGAGGCTGCTGTGATACTGCAGGACACAGGAGAGATCTAAACTACAGGGTGAGCCGCTTTTACACAGAATAACACCCAGTGGATACAAAGGGAGGGCATCTGACACACAAGGAGGGCATCTGAGGGTTAGTTAGCAAAAGACGAAGTTTAAATCTGTCAGCTGGGCAAATCGTTGCAGAGGGTTGGCAGCTTCTGATTCATATAATGAGTCATTATATTATATAAGGGGAGACACCTTGAAAAGTGAAAGTAAAACAGTGGTTTGCACTTCCTCGTCTGTTTGAGAAAAACTAATGTTGAATTAAACCAAATAAGTTATTACATAAACAACAGAATGTACAGCAGTACATGTTTTAGCTTTAGTCATATTAAACAACAACATTAATAGTAGAGTAGTGTGCATGAGCCGGGGAGAGGTTTGGTAATAGTAGTAGTAGTAGTAGTAGTAGTAGTAGTAGTAGTAGTAGTAGTAGTAGTAGTAGTAGTAGTAGTAGTAAAGGGTCGAGCAACACTGACCTGTGCTGAAGCAAACTGTTGAGGGGTTGAAGATGTTGAGGTGAACTTGAGGAAATGCAGAACGAGTGTTTCCTGAAACATCAGAGGAAGGGGCTGCTGTGCCCTGCCCTGTCATCCTTCTACATCCCTGAGTGTCAGATGCCCTTCCAGATGTCCAGATGTATGTGCTGTGGATAAATACAGTGGAAGAATGGACCTTGTCTCCAACAGAAATGCTCAATGTAAAAGTATCACATGAAAAAATCTACTTAAATAAAAGTATTAGTGCCTGTTTAAAAATGTAAAAGTTAGAGTTAAAAGTAAAAATATTTCACACACGTATTAATTTGTTAAAGAGTAAACATAGTTATAGTGATTAAAATTATACATATTTTGATCACAGTAACAATACAAATACATTTTATTTAATTTTCTCATGAATTTTGTGTATTTATTTTTCTTTTGCTCAAAGCTGAAGCTTCAACTTGAAAACTTTAGTCAGGGTGTTTCCACGAACATGGTAAAAATAACCCCTCAAATCATATGAAAAGTGCTTTTTACTTTTCAGTCCTGTTCAAAACTGTAGTGGAGTAGAAAGTACAGATATTGCTCTCAAATGTAGTGAAGTAAAAGTAAAACGTATCCACTTTAAAATGTATACTCAAATACATTACTTTACTACTTGTACTTCATTACCTTCTACCACTGGTATTGACACAAGCTTAAAACAAGCACAATGACAATGTCAAAGGTTAAAAATAAGCAAATATATCTTGAAACATGAATAATTATCCAGCATGTGTAAAAATAAGACTCATCTTAAAGTTAAATCTTAAAGTTTCAAAGACAGTGCAGTGTAATTGTGTAAATTAGTGTTTATCTAGACAGAGATTGTAGTGGAGTTCACAGATGATGTGGAGGCCCTGTTATCCTCAGGTCCCTCTGTGACTGGGCCAGACTTTACACGTTTACAGATTCCATTCAAAAGTGGGCGGGGTGGAGTGGCGAAGCACCGCAGAAGAAACGCCAACAACAAACGTCAAGATATCCAAAGTGACGCAAAGAGCAGCGGACGTTTGGTGCGTCAAAATAAAGTATTGCACTGGTCAAATGTTTTCAGTCCATGCTTCAGGTTCCCAAAGATGAGCTGTTAAATATGCACGATAAATTTCATCATACAAAGGTTGGACACCCATTCTAGGTTTATTTTTATTTATTTTTACTACTCTGTACATTATAGATCAAGACGAAAGACATCAAATATATGAATCAAGATGTATGGATTTATGTAGTAAAGAAAAAAGCTGTGTGTGTGTGTAGATTTAATTTACTGAACATAATGAAATAATAAGATTAACTACAAGGAAGAGGATGGGACACATTCATTTTGCCTTCACAAACCGGAAGTTGTCTTGTCCTTTACACAAACTTGACACGTTTCTGTTCCAAACTTTGGGTCCACGTGTTACTCCTCTCGTGCTCCTGTTCCGCTGTTGTCTCGTGAGCTTTTCTTCCGCAGTCCCCAAATGGATCTGTTTCTGTCTCTTCTTTCATTCCTACTGCATCTTTTCTCCGTAAACTGTGACACAGATCCGGACGCGTTCGTGGACGTGAAAGTGGACCGCTACTTCATGCCCACGCGGTGTCCCAGAGAGGTCCAGAGCGAGGATTTTGTCCGGTACCACTTCAACGGGACTCTGCAGGCGGACGGGAAGAAGTTCGACTCTAGGTGAGGACTGTCACTGCCCAATTTGCGTCAAAGTTCGATCTGCGCATGCCCAGATACTTGTCAGTTACTACGGCAACATTTACTACACAAACTACATGTATTATGCTGCCTGTGTTTTATTATTCTTAAAATATATTCATTTTTAAGTTAAATCTGTGTCCAATGTTCGTGTTAACAGCACCTTTAACTGCTAAAAAGCCCAAACAAACAGATAAGAGCAGAGAAACATTCAGGCGCTGATCTGAGGAATATTTCATATGTTTTGTGATTACAGCAATACCGGATTTTACCAGTGTTTTTCTAAAAATAAACCTTTTATGAAACTTTCTTTCTGGACTCTATTTAATTTAAATGAATGGCGAACTAAGGTTTCAACCGACAGATAACATTTTAACTGTTTCTGGAGAGTAAAATCATGAAAATATAATCAAGCTAATCCCTTGAAATGGCCGCCTCCTCTGGTTTACCGTTGCCATAGTGAATCCTCTTTTCTCTGATCCGTTGATTGTGGCTTTTCTCCTCAACTAAACTCAAAATGATCAGACTATGGGTGGTCTAGTTCTCCTCCAAACCTTTTTTCTGAAACGGCCACTCAAATTTGGCCCTGTCTGAGTAAGATAACTGAGTCAGGAATTAAACTCTTAAATTAAACTTGTGAAAAGGGCCAAAGTGGCTCTTGTTTGGCACAACTGTGTTTGGAGGAAAATGGTGCCATCCTGATGCATCGAAAGAAAGTAAAAGCAGAGTTGGGTGTGTTTTTGTTTTCATTTTGTTATAAATTGGCTACAATATAATGTTAAGTTTGTTTGCCAGTTCATAAACAATGATGGACTGAATCTCACAAGAGTCAGATTTGTGTAGTAATCTGGGCTCTTTTAGGGTTGTGATTGTTACATAAAGACGAGATTATATGACAGTAATGATTGGTTGAAGGCGTGTTCCCTTCACACTGCCATAAACCTCGTCTTTGGGTTTCGAGGGCTTTAAAATCGTCACCTTGTTCGAGCCTTGTGGCAGTATTGGCCGTGAGCCTAATTGCAGTGGAAAGAATGTGTGTAGTGTCGTTTTGTGACTAAACGGTGCTATATGCTGCTGATGTGGTGGAAACACTATACTTTATGATACTATAACGTTTCATTGCTCTTTCTCTCCTCTCACTCGTTCTTCCCCTCCTCTCCCTCTATCTCACCATCTCATCTTTCTTTCCCCGTTCTTTGTCACCTATCTATTTATCTATCTCTCTATCTCCCCCTCTCTCTATCGCTCTTTCTTCCTCCATCGATGTTTGTCTGTCTTTGCCTCGCTCTCTTTCTGCCTTTCTCTTTATTTCCCCCTTTTCTCCATCTCTCTCTCCCTCCACTCTCTCTTTTTTCTCCCTTTCTCCCCTTCTCTCTCCTGCCCCCTCTCCTCTCCTTCTTTCTCCCCCTCTCTTCTCTCTCTCTACCCCCTCTCCTTCCCCTCTCTTCTGCTTTTCTCTCCTCCTCTCTCTCTCTTTCCAACCCCCTCTACCTCTCTCTTTCCCACCCTCTCCTCTGCTTCTCTCACACCCTCTTCTCTCCTTCTTTGTCTCTCCTCTCCTCCTCTTTGTCTCTCCTCTCCCTCTCGCTCTGTCCCCCCTTCTCCTCTCACCACTTCTCTCCCTCTTTCTCTCTCTACCCCGCTCTCCCCTCTCCTCTCTTTCCCTCCCTCTCCTTTTCTCCCTATCTCTTTCCGTCCCTCTCCTCTCTCTTTCCCTCCTTCTCTTCTCTCTCCTCTCCCTCTTTCCCGCCCTCTCCTTCTCCTCTCTCTATTTCTGCCCCCTCCCCTTCTCTCCCTATCTCTTTCTGTCCCTCTCCTCCACTCTTCTCTTCCTCTCTCTCTCTGTCTTTCCCTCTCCTCTCCTTGCGTTCCCTCCTTATCCTCCTCTCCCTCTCTCCTCTTCCTCTCTCTCTCTCTTTCCCTCCCTCTCCTCTCTTTCTCTCTCTCCCTCCCCTCCTTATCCTCCTCTCCCTCTCTCCTCTTTCTCTCCCTCCCCCCCTCCTCTCTCTCTCTCTCCATCCCTCTCCTCTCCTCAGTCATGACAGAAGTACAGCCATTGTGTCCCAGGTGGGCTCTGGAAACCTGCTGACGGGTCTGGACAGAGGACTTCAGGGCATGTGTGTGAACGAGCGGAGGCACATCTTTGTCCCTCCTCATCTGGCCTTCGGGACAGTCGGAGCAGGTTTACTCAAACTCAACCCAACTTTAATCATTCACAAAGATGAGAAAAGAAGAAAAGAAACATACAACACAAAACAATCTTCTTGGGGACCCTCTTCCTATTCATTTATATTAGGGGGGACCATGTGAGCCCTCTTGCCCTGGGCCGCCAAATTTCTGTCGACGGGCCTGCTCATCCATCATGTTCTCCACTCGATTGTCATTGTTTTCACTGATAACAAAGCACATTTATGTAAATTTTGTTTCAACATAGAACTTATTCACAACATTATAATTATTGTAAGTGTCAGCAGCTTTAATTGTTATCGCAGTTATATCGGCCATGATCATAGACTGTTTATATAAGTGGACAAAGCTAACCTGCTAGCCGCTGTCCAAACAGGAAGTGATCATGGACGCACTTCCGGGTCCATCGACTCTGGCTCCAATTTACTTTCTATTGGAAAAAAATATGGCCCCTCCCTCTGTAACTGCTGCTGTCAGACCAAATGTGTTTAGGTCTCTCTCTCTCTCGCTCTCTCGTTCGCTCCCTTTTCTCTCTCCGTCGCTCCTCCTCTCCTGTCCCTTTTCTCCTCTCTCCATTTTCTTTCTCTCTCTCTGTTTTCTCTCTCCCTCTCTTCTCCCTCTCTCGTTCTCGCTCTTTCCCTCTCTCTCTTCCTTTCTTTTCTCCTTTCTTTCTGTTTCTTCTTTTGCTCTCTCTCTTTCCCCCCTCTTCTATACATTTTCTCTCTCCCTGCCTCTTTTATTTCTCTCTCTGTCTCTTTTCTCCCTCTCAAAGGTAAATTGGACAAATCAAATAAATGTAGTTTCAGTCAAATATTCACTCTCTCAGTATGAAATGACTCATAAACAGGTGGAACATAACAAAAAAAGTAGTGAAGTACCTGAGTATAAATATTATGTATCTGTACTTTACTTAAGTACATTTTATAGTTGATAGTTTTTACTTTTACTTCACTACATCTGAGAGCAGTATCTGTACTTTCTACTCTTTAAGTATATTTCAAACAGGTATTTTAATACTTTTTACTTAAGTAGATTTTTTTCATGTGATACTTTTACTTGAGTATTTCTTTGCCCATGTGTCTGTACTTTTATGTAACAACACTGAGTTCTTCTTTTACTGCTTATACAAACACAAACAGCATTTATAACATCCAGTTGTGTTACATTTACGATCTTTAATCAGTTTTGTGACGATGTGTTCAGGCGGCGTGATCCCTCCCAATGCCACGCTGGTCTATGACGTCCTCCTTCTGGACATCTGGAGCACGGACGATACCGTTCAGATCCGAACTTTATACAAACCGGAAAAGTGCGTCCGAGCCTCGGCCACCTCAGACTTTGTGCGTTACCATTACAACGGGACGCTCCTGACGGGACAAGCGTTTGACTCCAGGTAAGAACAGGTGAGGTCATAGGAGTAAAGAGAGTCTCAGCTGTTTATATAATGAACATAGCTAACCTGCTAGCAGCTACGTTCGAAATAGGAAGCGATCATGGGCGCACTTCCGGCTCTATCAACTGTGGCTCCTATTCACTTTCTATTGAAAAACTGTGTCCCCTTTCTCTCTAACTGCTGCTGTCAGACTCATTATTTTGGTCTTAAATGTTTGTATTAACCTGCTCTACATGATCCTGCAGTTTTTATTTCATTATTGTGTCTGTAAGTCAAGATATGAACATTAATAACGGACAAATCAGGCACCTTTGTTCCCCAAGGTCACTCCTGCTAGCGTTAGCAACAGGTTTGATTGACAGTGTTGCTAAGTGGGCGGGAAGGGGCGTTAGTTTAAACAGCCTCGCTCCAGATTGGCTCTTTAGTTGTTATGATACTCGCTATATAACTCCTCTCGCCTCGATGTTCATTTGGAGCCGAACTCTGTGGGTAATGTCACACTGTCCATGTCACTTAGTCCACTTCTTAACACAGTCTGTAGTCTATCTTTCATCATATTGTGCTGTGTTTTTGTGTTTTGTAGTCACCGGAGGAATGCGACCTATGACACTTACTTGGGACAGGGCGAGCTCATCCCCGGCATGGAGGAGGGGCTTCTGGGGATGTGTGTGGGCGAGAGGAGGGTGGTCATTGTGCCTCCTTTTCTGGGATATGGAGAAAATGTTTCTGGTAAATATGTGATGCCAAATTATTTTTATACAGTGGGAAAAAAGCCATTTGAGATTAGTTTGTAACTTTGAGTAAAATTTGTTAAAGGTCCTATATTACGCAAAAGTGATTCTCGTGAGCTTTAAGTCATGTTCTAATGCTCTTACCTCCTCAAAAACAGACCTGGAGTTGTGTTTTGTTTCGTTCACACATGTTTGAGTAACACTTTATTATTATTAGTCTGTCTACATCTCCAAAGCTCAAAATGCTCTGTTCCACCCTGTGATGTCATGAAGCTTTCAAGTTAACAGCTCCTTTTTACCCTTTAGTTCAGTAGAGATTGACAAATTCAAAAGCTGAAATGATCCAAATGATTCTAGTGAAGGTGTATGGAGTTTAAAAATACAGTGGAGCACTTCCTGTATTGACATCACGAGGTGGAACAGAGTGTTTTCAGTTTGAGAGAAGAACTCAGCCTAAATATGCACGGTTTATGTGTTAAACATGTGTGAATGAAACAAAACACAACTCCAGGTCTGTTTGTGATGAGGAAACAACATTAGAACAAGAAAACAGCGTAACATGACGTATGTATATATATTTCCCACGTCCAGTATATTTGTAAAGTGTAAAGTTATAAATGACTCACTCAAGTATTTTATTTCAAAACAATACAGCTCTAATACTTTTTTTTATATAAATTTCATGGGTAGATGTCACAGAACCAAGTTATGGCTCTGAGTTACAATGAGGTTTAACACCTAAATTATATCATCTTTTGATTGTATGTATATTAATACTATTGTATGAGCTACTACTCAAGTTTATTTAGTCAGGATCAGAGGGGGAAGGTAATGAAGTAAAAGTAGTAAAGTACTGTACTTAAGTAAAGAACAAATGAAATGTGTTGAAATAAATACATAATTGAAATGAAAATAAATCAAATAAATAAATGGAAAAAAAAACAGATGCCTAAAAATTTTACCCAAGCACTTTACAGTGTATACTTTTTACTTTTACTTTAACTCCATTACATTTTTGAACTGGACTGAAAGAAAAATGTACTTTTCATATGATTTGATGGGTTATTTTTACCATGTTCGTGGAAACATCCTGACTAAAGTTTTCGAGTTCAAGCTTCGAATTTGAATAAAACAAAAATAAACACACAAAATTCATAAGAAAAATTAAGAAATCATGTTGTTACTGTTGAACAAAATATGTGTCATATGTTTGAATCAATATTATACTACATTTACACTAAGTAGGCCTACATACATTGTTAAACAGGTACTTAAATACTTTTACTTAAGTAACCTTTTTCGTGTGACACTTTTTCCCTCAGTATCTGTACTTTTATTTAAGTAACAAAGTTGAGTACTTCTTCCACCACTCGTCATTCCTCTTATTCCCTTGTGTCTCGTGTTCTGTTGTTACAGGAACCACAGTGCCCCCTCAGGCCACTCTGGTGTATGAGGTGCTGATGATCGATGTGTTTAACTCCAAAGATAATGTCACTATAACAGCGACGGACGTCCCAGAGCACTGCAGCCGAAGAACCAAGACTGGAGACTTCATCCGATACCACTACAACGGGACGTTTCAGGACGGGACCCCCTTTGACTCAAGGTAAAGATTATTTTTGAAATGTATTTATTTATTTACTCTCTCTCCTGCATATTCTCTTCCTCTCTTCCCATACTTTCTCTCCCCCTCTCTCCCCCACACTCTTTCCCTCCCTCTCTCCTGCATACTTTTTCTCCCCCTCTCTCCCCCATACTTTCTCTCTCCCCCATACTTTCTCTCTCCCCCATACTCTCTCTCCTGCATACTCTCTCTCCCGCTCTCTCCCCATACTTTCTCTCTCCCTCTCTCCTTCATACTCTCTCTCTCCCCTTCTCCAACCCACACTCTTTCTCCCTCTTGCCCCCCTTCTGCACGACTGAGGGATTCCAAGGAAATATGGTTTTCAGTCAGAATACTTTTTCATGGTATGACGCTGCATTGAATCATAGACTGTGTGTGTAAGTGGACATTCCTAACCTGCTGGCTGTGCGTTCCAAACAGCAAGTCCAATTCACTTTCCATTTAAAAACTGTGTCCCCTCTCTCTGTAACTGCTGCTGTCAGACTCGTAATTTTGGTCTTAAATGTTTGTATTAACCTGCTCTACATGATCCTTGGGGTTTTATTTCACTGTTGTGTCTGTAAATCAAGATATGAACATCAGAAAGATGTCTTCTTTCCCTGAGTTTGGTCCCGCTAGCATTGGCAACAGGTTTGATTGACAGCGTCGGTAAGTGCCTGCTCCAGCTAATCCAGTGGTGCAGAGCGTTACCTTCCTTGCCTCACTCCGGATTGGCTCTTTGGTTGCTATGATACTCGCAGTCCCATGCTGTGGGTGATGTCACACTCACTTAGTCCACTTCATTACACAGTCGATGGTCTGGTCAGCTGATTAAACAGGTTTTGTCGCTGTGTTGCTACCAGTGGAGGCAGAACGACAGCAACCTCTGCAGTCTCATATATTTATATTGTGCATGATCTGAAACACTGTGAAGTATTTTTTTTATGCCAATTCCACAGACGCTGCAGAGGTCTGAGCGTTCTGAGGGACATGGTCATTAACAACACTACTCGTGTGAATTTTAATAAAGATTTTGAAAAAACAATATACCGGTTAATACAATGGGTTTTGATGGTTGTACGACCTGTTTTGACAAATGCACTTCAAACTTTGGAACATTTTTTGGACAAGAACTGAATTTTTCAAAGCAGCTGAGAAAAAATGTAGAAGTGCTTGTAAATGGTAACTCGAAATCCAGATTTAAGAATGTCTGTTTTTACAGTTACCGGAGAAACAGCACTTACAACACGTACATTGGACTGGGCTACGTGATCAGAGGCATGGACCAGGCGCTCCAGGGTCTGTGCTGTGGAGAGAAAAGAAGAGTCGTCATCCCTCCTCATCTGGCTTATGGAGAGAGCGGAGTGGGTCAGTTACACTGCATTAACCTGTTTACTCTATTACTTGTACTTCATTTTATTCAGAAATAGAAAGGAATACAGCAGGATATTTTTTGTATTTCTTTTAACATAAGTATTCTGTTTGCAGTTGCAAACATGGCATTTTTCTCATGTGTTTGGTTCACTTTGGTTTAGTCAGTGATGGAAGAAGTACTTACTTACGTTTTGTTACTTAAGTAAAAGTACAGACACTAGAGCAAAAAAATACAAAAATAAAAGTATCACATGAAAACATCTACTTAAGTAAACGTATAAAAGTACCTGTTTAAAAATGTACTTAAAAAGTAAAAGTATTTCTCTCAGATGTTGAGATCTTATAAAGCTCCAAATGTGGTGATTTTGACAAAAGATTTGAGCTGAATTTTGTTCAACAGAAACAACTGAATCAGTATTTTTGTCTAGCTCTTTTTATTTGCATATTTTTGTTTTGCTCAAATTATGAAAGTGCTAAAAATAAAAATAAATACTTTTCCTGTTAAAAATGTAGTGGAGTAATAAGTACAGATACTGCTCTCAAATATAGAGAACTAAAAGTAAAAAGTATCTGTATGGGCCAAACTGGGTTTGCAGCTTTGATCGATATGTGTATAAAACATGTGTAAAATTGTATTTTTCTTGCTTTGTTGGAGCACAGACAAAAATACAGGTAAATCTATTCACAAAAGGCTGGATAAACTACATCTCCACATTTAAACTGCCAACTAAAGCGAGAGTTTGCCCTGCTTCTACATAAAGTACATCGGTGCTCTCTAGTGGTAATTAACAAAAATACATTTAGCTTCAAGACTAAACTTTGGCCCAAACAGTAACCACTTAAAAATGTACTCAAGTACATATACCTAAACTTTGTACATAAGTAAAGTACTTTACTACTTTTACTTCGTTACGTTCCACCTCTGGGTTTAGATAAGAAATAAACAGTAGCTAACATCTCTTAAAACAACTTTGTGGAGATGGTAGGTCACCTGGTTGATTCAATGGCAAAAGAAGACCAAATAAGTCAGGTTTATGGAGATGCGAGCCCACTTTATTTTGCTACAGGTGTTTTTATGGTGAGTAAATACATCTTGCTGTGAGCGAGGTCGCCTTTCTGCAAACATGGCCTGGTGGCATCATCTGCTTGTTTCCATGGAGATACACAAGCAGTTAAAAGTTTGGACACACTTTTTCCGTGACATTTCTTCGTTATGTCCAGGATTATTTTACACTGTAGACTCTCACTGAAGCATTAAAACTACGAGTGATACATGTGTAACGAAGTAAACAAAACTAAACTGAAAACAACTCCAAACTTGATTTAGATTTGATAGTTTTGAAACAATCCTTCACCCTTTGCTTTGGACCCTGTTTGCACTTTTGTCATGTCTTGATCCTGACACAGCTGTGTCCTCCTCCTTTTCTTCACAACAGAAAACCTCATTCCCAGTTGGACCGTCCTGGTTTTTGACATTCACGTCATCGACTTCCATAATCCCAAAGACTCAGTGGAGATTCGGACTGTACTGAAGCCTCCGAACTGTAAAGAGACCAGCGAGGCCAACGACTGGATCCAGTATCGCTACAACTGCTCTCTGATGGACGGGACCCTGCTCTACTCCTCGTGAGCGCCCTCTGCTGTTCACTCTGCACAAATGCATCCTCGACCTCTTTCTTGCATGTAATAATCATAGCTTGCTTTTTCTTTGACACAATTTTCCCTCGTAAATAGGCCTAGAAACCTGTGCAGACATTTAAGGGAGGTGTAGAACATGTTGGTCAAATTTTTATGCAGCACTTTTCCACCTTTAAGGCTCAACAAATGATGTATATATGTCAAGAGTGGGATTCGAACTATCAACTCTCAGATCAGTGGACAGTGTCGATACTGATGGCGTTGTCCTTTTGTGAATTATTATTATTATTATTACTACTAAATTATGATCTTAGTGGCCAAAATTGTTTGTCAAAGCCTAATCTGGAATACCATGTTCCACAGTGGGCCATTGTGTCCTTAGGCAAGACACTTCCCCCACATTGCCTCGTATGAATATGGTGTTTGGTGTCAGATTGGCAGCCTCACATCAGTCAGTCTGTCCCAGGAGTGAATGAATACTGTACTTGACTCTGAATGTCTGGAAAATCCAGAAATGCCTAATGATCTGGACCAATTTAAGTCTCTGTGTAAACAAAATATTACACTACAAGATCATCACATTTGGTGCTTTTTTACGCTAATGCCCCCATCTCTTTAGTACAGCAGGGTCCGGGCAAAGGCACGTACTTGACCAGTCAAAAGTGTGGACGCACACTCTTTTTTTTTTTTTTTTTTTTTTTAAACTACTTTCTACATTTTATATACATACAGAAGATATATGAAGCCAGATGTATGGAATTAGAGAGGTACAGATCTTAACCAAAGAAAGTACATTTTTGAGAGGGGAGTTAAAGAGGACATTTTTGTTGGGAAAGACTATGCCTGTGTAATCCCTCAGTCGTACAGGTCTGATCTACAGTACAAGCCAAAAGTAAAATCTCTAACTGGACAAAAAGTTGTAGGAGTGAAGGCGTCTGGCTGCTCATCCAAGCGGCTTCTTCAGTTCTGGTCAGATTACTGCTGGACACTGCCTTATATCTGTCTGAAGGGAGGAGCTAGCTCTATTGTTCTCTTTGTTTGCTTTGGGTCCGAGGTTGAGTTACAGATGGAGGAAAGATGATGTCTAAGGCCCCCAAACAAAAATTGCGAGGAGACAGGGGAGTTAAAAAGGCAATTTTTGACAGTCCATCTTCTAACAGGATTGGAGGCCTTAGACATCATATCTGCTATTTATAACTCCATCCTCAGACCTAAATCAAAACAAGGAAAGCAATAGTGCTAGCCAGTATGCTAATAGACAGTAGGCTAATAGGTGTGAGAGCAGCCATTAGAGGCCTGAATGATTATGCAAAATATGACTCAAGCACAGTTCACACTTAGCCCTAGCCTACAAACAGAAACTGTAAACAAACAGGTGTGTTAGCGTCAGTGTAGTTAGCTCCTCCCTTCAGACAGATATAAGGCAGTGTCCAGCAGTAATCTGACCAGAACTGAAGAAGCGGTGAAATGTCTTCACTCCTACAACTTTTTGTCCAAAATTGAATTGGACGTATACTATGGCTCAGACCTGGACGACTGAGGGTTTACACAGACATATATGGAATCATGTAGCAAAAAAATCAAATCACTTTTAAAATCTCATATTCAAACCATCAAAGTCTCCTCCCTTTGCTTGGTCAAAAAATATTTAGTAGAGTTATTAAACTTGTTTTCAATATATCTTACTTCATATATTTGATGTGTTCTGTGTTTATATCAAATGTAGAAATCTTTAAAAAAAAAAAAAAAAAAAAAAAAAAAAAACACTGAATGAGAGGGTGCGTCCAAACTTTTGTCTGGGTGTAGCTCTGCATGGCTAAACTTCATTCTCTCATTTTGTTTGTATTTCTTGTGTATTTCCTGATTCGTTTTCTGTCTGTTTGCAGAGAGCAGTATGACTCTCCCTCGGTTACGACTCTGGGGGTGAATGCGGTGATTTCGGGGCTGGAGACCGGCCTGAGTGGGATGTGTGTGGGGGAGAGGAGGGAGGTGGTCATCCCCCCTCACTGGGCCCACGGGGAAAATGGAGGTAAGGACAATGGTGGAAGAAGTATGCAATATTGTTAAGTAAAAGTACAGATACAGAGGGAAAAAGTTACTCAAGTAAAAGTAAAACAATCACAGGAAAAAAAAATAAAAGTATTAAAGTATATGTTTAAGAGTAAAAAGTCAAAATATTTTGCACAACTGTTGTTCACTTGTTAAAGTGTAAATGTAGTGACATAGGTAGAGGAAGAACTCACTGCTGCCTCCTGTATTTTATGACTTTTCTTCACAAACTGACACTGAACTGATGTAAAACGATGATTAAAGTTTAGTACAAGTTCTATGCACCAAACCAAGTCAGAACTAAAGAAACATATTAACCTGTCAAAAGCTGTAAAGTTCTCATCTCTGACCCCTGTGGATCATTATGTTATAATTTGCACATTTTATATCGCAATATTCATCTAAAACAACTTAATAAAAGAAACAAGTCCACTGATGGGAGCTGACGTCACTGTAAACGTTGTCACAACAAAGCGCGGCATGCTGTCAGCGCCCCCTATGGATAGCTGCACATCACACTAGAGCAGCACTTTTTTTTTTTCATTTGTACCAAAGTGACTACATGACGCTGCAGAATCCTACAATTATCACTCATTAAATAAAACTGGAGAAGAAAGTGCGTACATCACAGTGGGCGTGTATTTTATTTATTTATTTATTTATTAGTTTATTTGAATAGGGACAATGCACATTAATCGACATTTCTGTAAATGCGCCAGTATTAGCTATACAGCTAGTTTCCAACTGCTAGTTATTGGTGGAGGGTCGATCGCCAAAATGGCGTCTTGAAAATAGTCGATTTAAAGATTACTCAAACATGAATCACTCCAAACACAACTTCAGAGGCTCAACGAGAAGAAACAACTAGAACACGGTTAAAGATCTGAACAGAACAGTTTGCAGAATAGAACTGATTCAAAACACAAACAAGGCCTAGGTTCATTTCATATTTCTCTTCTGCTAATGGTCCAATGTGTATTGTAAAACATTTTCAAATCTCACTCGTTATCTTTGTCAAAGCTGCAGCTGTTCAAATTGACGTTGCAGATGCCAGTCCTGTACAGAATGAAGTCACTGTCCTACAGACATTTTTGGACTCTCAGTAGTTTAAATAAGTCAGTACAGATCAGACTGAACCTATAACCATCCTCCTCTCTCCCTCCCTCCCTGCAGCATCGGGGGTCCCAGGAAGTGCGGTGCTGCTGTTTGAGTTGGAGCTGGTGAAGCTACAGAAGGGAGTTCCTGATGGATTCATGTTTGTGTGGCTGGATGACGGGGGCCCGGATCCTCTGTTTCCTGCAATGGACCTGAACGGAGACAAGCAGGTGCCTTTAGAAGAGGTGAGGAGTGTAGACTGTATAAAAAAAGTGGACTAAGTGAGTGTGACGTCACCCACAGTGTTCGGCTCTAGTCAAATGAAGCTCATGGAGGCAAGGAGTTATAGGGGCCAATTTGGAGCAGAGTTCCATATTTGGAATTCCAGCCACGAGTATCCATGAGTATCACAGCAACCAAAGAGCCAATCTGGAGCGAAGCTGTTGAATGTAACGGCCTTTCCCCTGGGTACTAAGCCACGCTGCCAGTCAAACCTATTGCTAACCCTAGCAGGAGCAACCTTGGAGAAAGTAGGCGCCTGATTTGTCTGTTATTAATGTCTGTGATGTGCTTTGGTCTTTTTAACCGAGAGGTCTACAGCCAGTCGTACGAGCATGTGGTTTAGATGAGGAATAGTTTGGGTTATTTTTTGTATTGTATGGAATTCCTAAAAAAAAAAAAAGTTAGCACATCTGTGGAGATACGTTTAATGCCACACTATGTAACATTCTTGGCAAAGTAATAGCATCACCACTGAGACAAGCTGGTGGCAGACCCCCACAAGGAAAAAGTACGAAATGCAACTTTGATATTTTACTTGAAAAATGTGAAAATAATAAGTGGATTTGTGGACTACAGTATATGGTCTTATTTATGGGTTTCAGATTGATGAAAAACTAGGGCCGTTACCATAGCAATATGAAACAAACTATCTTGAATCACTGAATGGTGAAGTGTTCTCAAAATGTCACAGATAGCAGGACGCAGAACCCCATGAGTGAATGTGTGTGTAAATCTGGAGGGGATTCAAGTCTCTTAATGTTGTTGTTTTTTTTTTGTATTTTTAGTTTTCAGAATTCATCAAACTCCAAGTTCAGGAGGGCAAAGGCCGTCTGCGACCGGGAGTGGACCAAGAAAGTATTATAAGGGACATGTTTTATAATCAGGACAGCAACAGAGACGGCAAAATTCTAGAGGAGGAGGTACAACTCAAAGACGACACAGTCCCACAGAGAGACGAGTTTTAAAAGATTTCAGAAAATGGACAAAAGATGAAGTCTTGTTGGAACTTGGACCGGTCGAGATGTGGCCAAACTATACCACGGAGAGTGTGAGGAAGTAACTGAATACAGTAAATGTGTATTCTGAGTACATATTCTGAGTGTACTCCAGTCATAGTCTGTATAAAGAAGTGGACGGAGTGAGTGTGACGTCACCCACAGCGTTCAGTTCGAGGCTAGCAGTTATAGTTATAGTTCCAAAGAGCCAATCTGGAGTGAAGCTGTTGAAGATAACACCCGCCCCTTCCTGGAAGGGTGTGAGCGCTTAGCAACAGGTTTGAGTGACACCGTTGCTAACACTAGCCAGATCGACCTCGGGGAAAGAAGGCAGCTGATTTGTCTGTTATTAATGTTCATATCTTGAGTTACAGACACAATAGTAAAATTAAAACCCCAGGAGTCGATGGAGCCAGAAGTGCGCTCATATTCACTTCCTGTCTGAAACGCGACGGCTAGCAGGTTAGCTATGTCCATTTATATATACAGTCTATGATGTCGGTACAGTTACTCTTTCATTTGGTGGTATTCAGAATAGAGTTACTTTAAAATTCAAAGGAATACATGGTGGTACTTGATCACAAAATTTAAGATTGAAACAGCACATAACTAGAGAGAAAAATCGAGATGGAGAGTGCATTTTTTCTTTAATCAGTGAGATGAAATGCAGAACAAACTGAAGTAATAAAAATGAATTATCTTTATCCTTCCAAATGAACGACACATAAAGAAAACTAACATGGAGGGGGGCAAAATTTACACAGTGGGTTTCAGAATGATGAGATGCCATAGAAATGAACAATTTAAAGCTAAATATTATATCTCTTGAATGCTGAGAAGTTCTCAAAATGTCACCTGTAACACAATTTGCCTTTTTAACAAAAATGCACATATTTTGTGTATGTTTTTTTTTTTTTTTTACCATTATGGATATTTCTTTACAAAAACAGTGAATTTTCATTAGAATAATACAGGCCCTGCCCTCATTACATTTACCTTTTATAAACTGGGCTGGACCTTTGGACATTCCTTTAAACTGATGTCAAGTTGAACTGAGTCTGTTGTGAATTCTACATTTGTGAGATTATTAAGCAAATGTATGTTACTTGAATGTTAATATAAAATACAAACATGTTTTATTGTAAAAAGGAAAGATGCTCCACTTTTATTTGGACAACAGTAGCTCAAAAGTTACATTTTCTGATCTGTTCTAATGTTTCCTCATCACAAACAGACCTGGAGTTGTTTTATTCACAGATGTTTAACACACAATTTCTGCATATTTAGGCTGAGTTCTTTTCTCAAACTGAAAACATCACCTTGTGATGTCATCATGTGGTAATAAACTCCATACACCTTCACTAGAATCATTTGGATAATTTCAGCCCTGGATTTGCTCATCTCTATTAAACAAAAGATAAACGCTTGAAAAAAGACACACAAAAAAACAACAACCAAAAACTTAAAAACTACCACTTCATGACATCACAAGGTGGAACAGACAATTCTGAGCTTTTGACATGTAGACAGACTAATAAAGGTGTTACTCTGACATGTGTGAATGAAACAAAACACAACTCCAGGTCTGAGGAGGTAACAGCATTAGAACATGGATTATTTTTGTGTAATACAGGACCAAGTTGCTATTTTCAATTCCCTCTCCAACCAGCATTTTAATTTTTTCTGTGCGTGTGCTCGCATCTCCACAGATCTGACCCTTTGCCAGAAAAGTGACATAGTGCAGCTTTAAAAACAATTAGAACTCAATAAAATAGTCTGGTCCAAACCGAAAGGACTTTTTATTGTAAAAGTTGGAAAGCTCATGGCCACGACAGTCTCTTGTAAACAACATTGAACCAAACTAGTTACAGGCTGCACTATGACCTCTATGACCTTTTTACAGTGATGGAAACAAGGAAGAGGAGGAGATTTTTCTGGTTTGTGCGTTTATGAAAGGTAAAAGTCAAATAACAGTTTAAAACGATAAAAACATTCTGAGCAGGTTTTGCAGTGAAGGTCAATGTAACCAAAGAATTCCCGGGATAAATCAGGGAAGAGGCGAGGTCACTCGTTTCCAGTGAGGAAGCGAACAATGGCATTTGGAACTTCTAAGGTTTCATCTTTGATCAAGACGATGTCGTAAGAGTCCAAGTACGACTGCCTCCTGTCCTCCACCTGCAGAGAATGGCACATGTTACATCTTTATTATGTCTGTGTAATCCCTCAGTTGTCCAGTTCTGATCCATAGCAAAAGATGAAGTTTAAATCTGAACTGGACCAATTGTTGTCTAGTTGGAGTAGTTGGCAAGTTGATTTTTATCATAGAAATTTATCACTACTGCAGCTATTTTCCAGGACATTTTAAAACCAAAATAATGAGTGTGACAGCAGCAGTTAAAGAGAGAGGGGACAGTTTTTACACAGAAAGAACTTGAGCCAGAGTTGATGGAGCCAGAAGTGCACCCTTGATCACTTCCAATTTGGAACGCGGCGGCTAGCAGGTTATGTCCATTTATGTAAACAGTCTATGGTTCAGTGCTGCGTCAGGGGTTTCAGTCCAAGTACTTTTTTTCATGCTGTATCTCTGTGGAATCCCTCAGTTGTCCAGGTAAGATCTTTTACAGTTTTTGTGGTATAGTTTTTGAAAAGCCTATTCAAAGCATTCAAAAGGAGCTCAGCAGTTACCGCCTGCCCCCTGGTTCCGGATGTAAAATTATCTTTTTTCTTATAGACATTCCAAAAAAACGTATTAAAAGTTTGCAAGCTCAAGGCTAATCAGCTCTGTGGACCACAAGACCTATAGTTTTATTTAAAATCTGTCTTTGAAACTTTATAAACTGCCAAATTAGTAAAGCATTTCACCAAATCTTGTGTTCTAAATGTGCGTTTTGGATTTAAAATGACCACGTTATGGACAATCCTTAGCACGTAGCTGGTCTTTGAACTCTTAGGCTGTGTCCGAATGTCCACACTCTTCCCTACAGGGGGTGCAGTTTAGGGGTTACACCATTTTTAGTGGTGTCTGAATGTCCAGTTGGTGATAACGTAGTGCATTTAAAATTTTCCACAATGCCCCTTAAAAAGTAGTGTGCATCTGTGGCCACTAGAGCGGTCCATAATGCACTGCGTCGGGAAAAACAACAGTGGACAGCAACAGGTCTTTAACTGGACACAACACGACTGAATGATGCAGATAGAAGCGCTGGTTTATCACACTTGATCCTGATTATGAATAAAACACTCTTAAATAAACGGCTGCTGTGTAAAGTTGCTAGCGTTAACCGTTTACTTTAGCTCCAGCTGTAAAAGAGCGATCATTTCCACATCTCAGACAGAACTTTTAAAAATCCAGTCCGCTCATGTGAAATCCAGCTTGACAGTGTATGATAATTATTAGTCCATAAAAACTTGTGCCAGTCCAATCTGATCATAATTAGTTATGAAATCTAATTTTATTAGAGTTTAGCAGTTTTTCCACATGATCTGAAAGTAGTGAGCTGTTTATCTGAATCGATCTGTGACTGAGGCTCTACAGAGTCCACTAAAGAGTGCAGGGTTGTGTAGTGAAAGAGGAGTTTGGGGCTGGGGGAGACATTTGGACACATCCTTAATATCTGAATTTTTCCAAATAGCTACGGGAAAAATGAATAGAAAATTTGAGCTCAATGTGTTATAATCACTTAAACAACACCACCACAGTCACATTACAGCTGCACAAAGGACGGCTTTTTACCTTGTCATTGAGAAATCCGATCTTCAGAATATTCTCCATGTCCTGGACCCCGTCGGCCATGGTCAGGTCCCCCAGAGAGTCTCCGAGCAGCAGCACATTCGGTCGCGCCCTCAGCTCCCGGAAGTGTCCCGTGTTCAACAGCGCCCCCTCTCTCTTGTTGTAGATGTGGATGAGCTCCCCTTTGAACGCCTGCAGCACTCCCTGCGACGAGAACAATAGATAGAGCTGCTGTACAACGATAACATGTGCTTTTAACAAAAATGGAATACATTTCAAGGACATGCAGAAGTGGACACACTGGTAGATGTGTCACGATAACACATTTTCAAGTTTGATATATCGCTGAAGTAAATATAGATGATAAACGATAATACTGAAACAAATTTACGCCACTGACACAAAAACTCAAGAGCAGATTTAAACCACAAAAACTCTTCTAAATCTACAATATTAAAAAAAAAATCATGAGCTGCAGAACAGCAGAATGAAACACTTTAGTCATTAGTTTTCATCTGTAATGAGTCAGATAAGTTACTTATTCAAACTTTTATGGCTTAAATCTGATACAGCAAAAAATAACCAAAAATGTCCCAGTAGTGCAAAGAAAACATAACACAAGGAAACACTGACCCCCAAAAATATAGTTCAAGCTTCATATACTGCACGATAAGTGCATTTAGTTATTATCATGACAGGCCTAGTGCCACATTTATAATCGCACCTTGTCTTGTTTTTAATGTTTTAAATGGGTTAGTGCAGTTATGGGTTTGTTTTTTGTTTGTATTGTTCTGTATTTGAACAGGGTGAGTCTAGTCCTCTCATTGGGCTCTCCCTGTAGAAATTACGCATGAAATGAATGAATGAATAATACTGTTACATAAATACTGAGAGAGAGGTGTCACTAACACAAACACCATGTGATATTTAAACTATTTATTTAAGATTGGGATGTGCAAGTCACACACGATCAAGTTCCTCATCCAAACGTCTCCTGAAAACACTTGTCACTGTGACCTCATGAAAAATTAAATCTGCTTTTATATAAGAAGAAATTCCACTACAAGTTCTTCTGACACTATTTCAGACAGTACGGCCTCCTCACAAGATCATCTTTAGTGCCATGACGTTAATACACAAGTTTGGACAGACATTTACACGCAGAAGACAAATATATGGTGTAAGATATATAGAATTATGTCGCAAAAAAAATACATAAAAAAAAAAAAAACATTTTATATTAAAATCTAAGTATCCGCCCTTCGCTTTGAAAAATATTTAATAGACTTTTTTCTTTACTACAAATATCTGAAGTAAGATATATGGAATTATGTAACAAAGAAAAAAAGTCAACTAAATATTTTTGACAAGGTAAAGGGTGGCAACTTTCAGGATTTGAATTTTAGTTAAATAAATGCTAAATGTTTTTGTGAGGATTTGGAAAAAAAAAAGTAATTTGAGTAATTTCACTTTTTTCTTTACTATATAATTCCATATATCTCACTTTATATATTTCATCCCTTCTGTGTGTATATAAAATGTAGTTGTAAAATAAAAATAAAAAAAAACATTAATTACACTCCCAGTTAAACGTCTGGACACACCCTGTCATTCAAACATCGTCTACATTTAGTTAATCCCCAATTAAAAGGTGGAGAAGACTGAACCACGCCTGGACAAATGGAGGTGTGGGAGCTGCTACTCACGAGTTCGTCAAAGTCCATGTAATTGGAGAAGACGTTGACGTTGGAGTGGAAGACCCCAGCCTGACGAATCACTTCTTCCAAAATGTCTCCTATCCCGGCTGAGAAGATGAGGAGGGGGATGCTGTGCTCGTGCAGGTGGTTAAAGAAAAACTCGTATCCGTCCCTGTCAAAACGTTAGAATTAATTTTATGGAGTCGATATGATTGACAGATCCAGGAGCAGGACCACGCCTCAACCTCGTCCTGCTCCTCTCACAGCTCACCTCAACCACACCTGTAATTACCCAGAAGCCCTTTTTATTATAAGCCTATCCCGGCAACACCTCTGTCGACCCCTCCCTCTGGAGCTGGCACGATGACACGTTTTGAAGCATGATGTAATGCTACACTGTGATAAATAATAATATTGAAACTATTTTACGCCACTGACACAATAACAATAAAGCTGGATCATCCCAGTGAACCATTTTGAACAGACAGTTTCATTATGTGGCCTGAGCTGCAACACAAACAGCAGAACGAAGCAATAATGAGCCACAGAAGTCACTTTTTAACCCTCTGCAGCTAAAATCTTATCGTATTACAACAAAAACACTCCAAATTTCCCCAGCTTTGCAAAGAAATTATACACACCATAAATATTGAGCCCCAAAATCTAATGTTCCAGCTTTCATATACTGAACGATAAGATGATACAGTGATTCTTGTGACAGTCGTCCTCCCCCCTTGTCTCTTGGAGAGGTTTCTACAGCACCTGGAACAGTGCTGGGAAGTAACAATACATGCAAAGAAAATACATATTCTGAATACTCATTGAGTAACTGTATTGTGGTACAGTTACTCTTTCGTTTGATGGTATTTAGAGTACAGTTACTTGATACATGACAGTACATCATCTGCATTTGTACGTTAAAACTGCAGAGCAAACAGGGCAACAAAAACAAAGCTGTTTGTGATTATGTCCTGTTTTTACATGGTAATATAATGTAACTCAGTATAAGAGTATTCTAAGTATTCAGAATGCAGTACTCTGATGCATATATACTAAAACATGCATTGTTACTGTGAGCGGGGTCACCTTTCCACAGATCAGATCTATAACTTGGCCTGGTGGCGTCACCTGTGTGCCTCCACTGAGATTCAGAAGTTTAATGCTATACTGTGGCACATTCCATGCAAGGCAATAACCTCTCCATGGAGACGAGCAGGTTGTGGACCCTCCACCAGAAAGGTTACATAGTGCACCTTTAAATCAGACCTATTATGCTTGTGTGTCTATAGTTCTCATCTCTGACACCTGTGGATCATTTTGTTATAATTTACACATTTTAAATCACAATATTCACCTAAAACCACTTAATAAAAAAACAAGTCAGCCGACATCTGTGATGGGAGCTGACGTTGCAGTAAACGTCATCACAACAAAGCGCCATGTCGGCCCCTCGAACGGATAGCCACACATGACCCTAGTGATTTTTTTCATTTGCATCAAAATTATTACGCAACACGACCTACAAGTATCACCGCTTAAGAAAATAAAACTGGAGAACGAAGTGCGTACGTCACAGTGGGCGTGTACCAGTGGAGGTGAATGGGGGTAGACTGGCAGAATGGCACTTTGAAAATAGTCAATTAAAGATTAGTCAAACGTGAATCACTCCAAATACAACTTCAGAGGCTCAATGAGAAGAAACGACTAGAACATGGTTGAAAGTCCTGAAAGGTTTTGCAGGATAGATCTGATTTAAAAATCCCCTGTTATTTGATGATGGAAAAGTCTCACCTGAGCATTGCTTCAGACTCCCGCACCGCTAAGGCCAGAGCATCTTTCTTTATTTTTTGCTCAATTAAAAGTTCATGAGCTTTTGTCCACCTAAAATAACAACAGAAATAAAGACAGTTATACAGAGAGAAGTTTGTGGTAATAACAAAAGTAGATAATTATAGTAATAATTAAAAATGAGAGGTGCCCCCATGACCCGGCCCCAGAGAAGTGGAAGAAAATGAATGGATGGATAGATGCAGTGTTTTTCAGCTGTGCACTCACCACTCCACCATGAGGGGAAGCTTCTCCTCCACTGACCGAGTGGAGTCGATCTCTATGGGGTAGTACGTGTTCAGTAGTTCCTTTAGCTGTGAACGGCAACAGTATTGAGGGCAGAAAAATCAAGGTTATGTCAATGGTAAATGGTAAAGTGTCAAATTTTTTTAAAGCGCTTTTCCACCTTAAAGTTCCTCAAAGCACTTGACATCACTCATTCACACACACACATTCACACACCACAGACACTGGGGGATAAGGTGAGTTAAGTGTCTTGCCCGAGGACATGACAATAGCATTCATCTCTGGGAGCTGGAATCTCAACGCTCTACCAACTGAGCCACATGCCATCACAGCCTTTGTATCTTTCTTAGTGAGTGGCAAAGGTACATGAGGGTCAGTGGTGCATAATGACTTTTCTTCTGCTACAGTTTAAAAACAGATATAAAAATCTACAACTCTGCAAAATATTTAGTTTGTACCGGGCTCTAAATCAAGAAAAGTCAACAGTATAAAACCAGAAAACAGGTAAACCACAGACACACTCACATTTATCACTGATGCAGAGTTTGGATCAAATTTGTCAGTTAAGCTGCGCTGAGGGAAGGCCTGTCACATTTTGAAGTTCAATATATCGCTAAATATAAGACAATAAACGATAATATTCAAACAAATTTACACAACTGACACAAAAACCCAAGAGCAGATTTTAACCACATAAAATATTCTAAGTCTACAATACTGTTAAAAATCATGAACTGTAAACAGCAGAATGAAACACGTTAGTTTGCATCTGTAATGAGTCAGACAAGTTATTTATTCAAACTTTTATGGCTTGAATCTGATCATATTGCCAAAAATAACCCAAAACAGTCCCGCTACACTAAATAAAATGTACACACTATAAACACTGACCCCAAAAATATACAGTTCTAGCTTTCATATACTGAACGAAAAGTCGATACAGTGATTGTCGTGACAAGCCTAGGTGAGGGGCATTTTTTCAAATAAAATAATGTCTTTGCATAACCTCTATACAATGAAGGCATGAGTTTATAGTGTTGAGGTTTGAGCCTGGTCCTGATGTAGACAAGGCTTGGTCTAGTCATGGTTTAGCTCTGGTCTATATTTTGATAGTGAAAGTGATTTCTAATGCTACTTTTAAGAACACCCACCTTTAGTTTACATTCGTCATTGATGAGTCTGCTATTGTCAAGTATATCTGAAAAATATGCATAGTTACACATGAACATTTAAGACATCGTAGAAGTAAAATGTAATGTGCAGTGAGGTTGGACTTACTGTGACAAGTAGGACAGCGTTTTCCATTGAATGCAAATCTGGTTAGAGTCATGTCAAAGTCTGAGATCACCTGGTTTAAATACAGTTGGACACATAGTGAATACATATGAGATAACAGATATTTTACAGTGAAATCACGCTGGGGATGTTCTACATGTATCTCTATGGTGGCATCTGCGTAATCCACATAGACTGTATATATAATTGGAAATAGTTAACCTGCTAGCCGCCATGTTCCAAAAAGGAAGTGAGTGTGGGCGTGCTTTCGGCTCCATCGACTCTGGCTCAAATTCACTTTACATTGAGAAATTGTCACCCTTCTCTCTGTAACTGCTGCTGTCAGACTCATCATTTTGGTCTTATATGTTTGTATTAACCCGCTCTACATGATCCTGGTGTTTTTATTTTGCTATTGTGTCCATAAATCAAGATATGAACATTAATAACAGACAAATCAAGTGCCTTCCCTTTCCCCAAGGTCACTCCCACAAGCTTTAGCAAGAGGTTTGATTGACAGCGTTGCTAAGCGACCACTCTGTGCTAAACCAGCAGTGTGGACGGGAGCATTACGTTCATCAGCCTCGCTCTGAATTGGCTCTTTGGTTGCCATAACACTCACAGTCAGAATTCCAAATATGGAACTCGACTCAAAATTGTCCCCTATAACTACTAGCCTCGATGAGCTTCATCTGACAGGAGCTGATCACTTATGGGTGATGTCACACTTCCATAGTTCACTTCTTTATAAAGTCTATGGTATTCCCTCAGTCAATTCAAATCGTTCTGGAAAAACTATCTATCTACTAACTATAGTGGTATGTTCAGTAGTTACCATGCAGACACACATTAGCAAACACATTTTTTTTAATAGTCTAAATCAGTGGTTCCTAACCTGGGTTCGATCGAACCCTAGGGGTTCGGTGAGTCAGTCTCAGGGGTTCGGCGGAGGTCAAGACACGCATCCGACTCGCGGACTGCGAGTGTCTCCAGACGCTGGCCGTGTCCCAATTTGACAAATGCAGAGCCCCATGCCTCTGCTTTGACATGAATTTACATGAGAGCACAACTGGTTGTGGAGTTACAGTGTGTGTTAAAATGTTAAAAATAATAAATAGCATAAATCCATTAAGTTCATTATTGGAATACATAAGATTAAAAATTTAAATAATTTCAGTGTGGTAGCATTAAAAAAGGTCACGTCTTTGTGAAAAGGTATGTATGTAATTTGTTGTAAGTTCATGCATTGTATTTATTCTTTGAACACAGTGATGTTAATGCACAGTTCATTTTGTGCACCAGTAAAACATACATGTGTCTTGAATTTGAAAAAAATCATATTTTATTTTTCAATAAAGAAGGGTTCGGTGAATGTGCATATGAAACTGGTGGGGTTCAGTATCTCCAACAAGGTTAAGAACCACTGGTCTAAACATTTAATGAAAAATACAACATAGATTGAAACAGCACATTTTCAGGAGCCTGTGATCAATACAAGCATTCATGGTCCTGTTTAGAAGTTTGATTTTCAACAAAAAGCTGAAAGTAACTGAAAAACTGTTGGCTCATGCTTGGGACTATAATGTTATTTGTTTATTTGTTTAACAGCACAAATCAGCTCACCTGTGGAAGTTCCAGCTCAGTTGTTTATGGCCAGATTGTGTTAAAACAAAGCTCAGATTAAAGTCTAATTTGAATAACAAAACTTCAGACAGAGCAGTACCTACAGTTAGTATCACACCCCCAGGGAATGTTGATGACATAATAAACAGTAAAACAGTCATATGTTTATATAGCGCCACATCAGCTGCAAAGTACCAGTTACATAATCTGAAAAGAGAGAGAAGACATAGTGTTCTCCAGCTCTGACCTGGAGTGTGTTGGATCCTGCCTTTTGCATAGACTCGAGAATGTCCCGAACTCTCTGTGGGTCCTTCATACACACCGAAGTGTTGGACAACTGAGGGATCACCTGCCATAGAAATAAAAACGTTAATACCATAAAGATCCAACCTCAACAAGGCATTTTGCAACTGTTAATCTCAACTAAAAATATCTCCATTATTAGAAGGAAGTGAAGCGGTGGTGGTTCACTAGTACTGATGCTGGTTAGTGCATTATAAACATCTCAATAACACGGGTCAAAATGCATTCAACAGTTTCCATGCAATTAAAGCAATTGGCAAGGTAAAGTTGTATGCAATAACCGTTTTAAAAATGTCACAGTAAACGCCTACAATTCAAACAACAACAAATCGGGCTATTTTACACCACTGGGATAACAGTAACACATCAGGCTAACTTAAGCTGCTGGGACAAATCAGGCTAGCTTATATCACTGGGCTAACAGAACCCTTGGTTAGCCAGCTAGCATTTGTGCAACTCCTGTACATTATTTGAAGTAGTTACATCACCAATAAGTCTTTCTTAAGTTATTTCTGTTACCATTTTGTTGATATTTGTTGTAGATCAGTGAATGAATGCTGTTAGTTACATCCGAGTCCGTAAACGCGCTGCTGTTTTGAGGCGGAAATCATCCACAGCCAACGCGTTCACAGGCTATTGTCAAACTGGGATTTAGTAATTTCTTTTTGACCGTAACGCAAACAACATGAGAAATAAAAATCAGTTACCAACTTTTGACATGGGACATAGTGCTTATTATCATTTCTATAAGATGAATTAAATTTTTATACGTTAATTTTATGTCTATTATGCTCCAATCCATTTATACAAGCTTTTGCCTGACACTGAAGGCAGCAGCACTGTTTCTTGCATAAGTTCAGGTGTGGGGCAGTGATGGAAAAACACATTGAAAACGTTTTTAGTGTGTTAGTGTTAAAATGTGTTTTGTAACATGTTGACTTAGTCTTGACTTCTGAATACTTAGAATACTTTTACACTGAGTCACAATGAAATTAGAGTGTAAAAACTTTTTTTTTTTTTTAATGATAATAATAATTTTAGAGCATTTGTGGCAAAGTAGAAAAGTTACAGAATAAATTGATCAGACAAAGTATTACTTAGGAATGCAGATGAGGAAAAAAAATTAAATGAATAAGTACATAGTAATACAAGACTTTAAGAAAGGATAATAATACATTATATAGTAATATAAAAACATCTGTGCACAATACTAGGGGTTGTCCATAAGATTTAGATCATGTATTACATATTTAAGTTTTATAGCATCTTTTTTTTCCATAGAACTTACAGATGAGGAAAAAAACAAAGTTCTTTATGAAACTTGAGGAAGGATGTTTGGTTTTTAAGAGTCTACACTTGTGGAAAAAGAATTTACCCATAACAAAGAGGTGCTTTTTTTCCTACGCACCTGTCGCCCAGTCAGGTGTGCAGAGTCTACACAGAAACAAGACCCATAACAAAGATTACATTTAAAATCATGTCACATTTTTGGCCATGCATAAGAGTAACAAAAATTATGTTGTTGTTGGTAAAGTCTTTTAAATTTGGAATCCTGGAGAGCCAGTATATCTGTATACTGTCCCAAAAGGCAACATACATTTTCATTGGATTAAAAACAGCTTCATGTTTGTTACACGGTTTGTTATGCATTTCCTATCACTAATAAGAAAAGGAAGCAGACCTAATCAAAAACCCTAAATTTAAAAATATATCAACAAAAATCTACTTGTGCGAGCCTAACCACACAAAGTGACTGAAAATGGTGCCACTGATGCATCAGCAGAAAGTGAAAGAACAGTAAGATGTGTTTTATTATAATTTGAAGCTTAAATTTGCTTTGTCTTGTCAGTTTTTTTAGACCTGGCGTTTCAGGTGAATACAACAGCACTGTTAAATGTGGGTTGCCATGGTTACAACAGAAGGTTAAGTCCCACCCCCGGACTAAAGTACCTCTTAAACTGAAAGGTTTCAAGTAAGTTGTCCAATTATTATGTGACTAAATGTAAAAATAGTCCTTTTCATAATGTTTTGAACACTGAACTACATCCACTGGTGGAAGTGGTTTAGGTGTCTGTACTTCACTGTGGATACTTTTTACTTTTACTTCACTACATCTGAGAGCAGTGTCTGTACTTTCTAGTCCACTACATTTTTTAACTGGTCTGGAAAGTAAAAAGTACTTTTCATGATTTGAGGGATTATTTTTACCATATTCCTGACTAAAGTTTTCAAGTTCAAGCTTTGGACTTAACCAAACAAAAATAAATACACAAAATTCATAAGAAAAATGAAGAAATTGATTTGTATTACCACTACTGACCAAAATACGTATAAAAATAATGTACACTTTAATACATTAATACTTGTGTGAAATATTTTTACTTTTTATCCTTTAAGTAGCCCTACATTTTTAAACAGGTACTTAAATACTTTTACTTAAGTCAGTTTGTTCGTGTGATAGTTTTACTTGAGCAACTTTTTACCTTTGTACCTGTACTTTTACTTAAGTAATTTATCCACCACTGACTGCATCTAAAGCTTCTACAGAAATGCACAAGGTAAGAATTGGTGCTCCCCTACACTAGATTACACAAATAGAATCAAATAATGCACTTGTACATCAGATCTCAATCTTAAAAACATCTTTATTTGCGAGAAATATGACAACATAACTTTTCTTACATCTAATAGTAGGACATGATGTCAGACTATCACATGCAAAGCAAAGTACATAGCTTATTCCACAGTCTTTCGCAATGTGGGTGAACTGGTCGGAAAATGGAAACTAACACACAGTCTAATTTCTGTATTAACTATTTGAACTATTCACTGGTACATGTCCCTTTAGTCCATCTGCTTCCTTTCTGGTCATATCTTTGGAGGGCAAGACTGAAGAACACCAACGCCACTACTGTACGCTACACCTGTTTGTAAATAAAACACTGTGCAAGAAAATGACAGACTAGAACCCGGACAAAACAATGCATACAATCATTTTGTCTGATATGCAAGAATTGGATTAAAGGTCATATATTACGCAAAATGGACTCGTGTGAGCTTTAAGTCATGTTATAATGTTGTTCCCTCCTAAAAACAGACCTGGAGTTGTGTTTTGTTTCATTCACACATGTTTGAGTAACTTTTTATTATTAGTCTGTCTACATCTCCAAAGCTCAAAATGTTCTGTTCCACCTTGTGATGTCATGAAGAGGTAGTTTTCAAGTTAACAGCTCCTTTTAACTTTAGTAGAGATTAGCAATTTCAGGACTGAAACATTCAAATGATGACCATCCAAATGATTCTAGTGAAGGTGTGTGGAGTTTAAAAACACAGTGGAGCACTTCCTGTATTACCACATGGTGACATCACAAGGTGGAACAGAGTGTTTTCAGTTTGAGAGAAGAACCCCGCCTAAATATTTGTGTGCTAAACATGTGTGAACAAAACAAAACACAACTCCAGGTCCGTTTGTGACGAGGAAACAACATTATAACACAGATCAGAAAATGGCGTAATATGGGCCCTTTAAGTTAAAGTTAAAAAGTGCTGTGGCAACATAACATCTCTATTTCTCCTTTAAGACTTCACAAACGATTAGCCGTCACAAAGTGCATTTCGTAAAGCCGCCATCACGATTTGTGGCATATACAGACTTGAGCACACGCCGTAGCATCTTTCTGAGCAAAAACGTCCCAAAGTGCAAATGGAATGAAAACAAATAAGTCATTGTCTATGATTGGCGTTTAATAGGCTCTGTCCACAGCAGCACGCAAGCTAGCTCACTGTGTCACTTTTATTAAAAACTTATCGGAAAACTTAAAATAAACAACGTATTCAAATCCAAATCCAATCTAAAGACTACACAATTATTTTTATATGTAGAATACTTCAGTTTGTGGTGTTGTGTTTATATTTATTACGCTTCACAAATAGCATTAGAACTAGCATTGAAACACAAACATGTCTCTTTCTAAATACAAGTGTCTTTGGTGAAGTATTCTTTTTTTTTTTTTTTTTTTTGTGTCATGTTTAACATTTTGTCAGTGACATCCACCCGCACCTCCCTGTCCACTGTCTGACCCTAAACCCCTAACCCACCCACAGCTTCCTGTTCACTGTCTGACCCTAACCTTTGACCTCTGACCCCTAACCCACCCACAGCTCCCTGTTCACTGCCTGATCTCTAAATATTAATTCATTTTATCCTGACTCAGCAAAAACCTCATAGAGATAAAACTGAACAGGAAGTAGTGACGCTAACAGTGAGGTAGAGGGCGCTGTTGTGCACAGAGTCTATTCAATGGCCAAACAGCCTAGTGATGTTATTAAAAGGGATCATTACATTACATATATTATATTAAGAGCCCGTCTGTAAATTACTCTCCCTTTCATTTTCTTATTTGAAGCCTCAGCTAAACTAAACATGTTAGATTGTACACAGAAACAAGTTACAGAACTGTACAATTTGAAAGTACGCAGTATTTTAAGACTTATATGCATATGTTGATGTGGTAAGACTGCAAAGTTAAAGCACATGTTGTATTTTTGATATGAAGTACAGTTAGAACTACTCCAGACCTACACCAGTTAAGATTGTCAGTGTGTTACTACTATGGAATGACTCTTGAGTTTTAACTTTTTTATAATTAAATACAGGAATGCAGGATATTGATACGAGACCAGTGTTTCTCAAACTGCGGTGCATGTTCCAATGGGGGTACGCAAGATTCTTCAAAAAATGATATTCACAAGTAGCTCAACTTTACAGTTTTTTGTTTTATTTTATCTTAATTTCTGATTTTGTAGGCTACGACTACACAATGAGTTAACGATTGTTTTGGTGATGGTTCTGGGGTGCTAGCTTCTCAACTGGTAGAGTTACTTCACCCACTAACACAGAGATTGGTGGTTCAATCTTCACGACTGGCATTGTGTACAGCCATTTCACAGAGTGAGAGACACTGCGATAGTCCTTCCGAATACAAGCATAAAATAATGGAATGTTTTTTTTTAATATATAAATTTTTTACATATATAGCTTTTATACCATATGTACAAACAAATGAGACATTTACCAACACATTTAGCGTTGCTGTTGGCCGATTTATGTACAGTTGTTATTCACATGTTTACATTCACCTTTTCTTTCAAACTGACCCATAAACTCATGGCTTTTGAACCAGAGGCATAATACAAACATTTATACTGGAATGAAAGACACAAAAGCAGCTCTGTTCTGCTTGTTACATAGAGGCCTGTCACTAGAATCACTACATCAGCTTATAGTTTGAACAGTCATTTTTGTATCAGGAACTTTTTCTTTGGAACACTGGAGAATTTTGTTGTTTTTTTCTGTTCTATGGTAAGGTTTGACAGGGCTGAATAAATAATCATACGTACAAAATAACTAAAATGTGTCAGTCTTGTAATGATAATGTGCATTTTGAATATTTTTGGGACTAGTCCTGCTTTTGGGTGATTGTGTCAGTGGCATGAAACTAGTTTCAGTATTATCGTTTATCGTCTATACTTTCTTTATTGCAAGTCAAAACAGGGTTGCACAAAATATCGTGGAAATATTGATAGCTCAATATCGGCTGAGACGATAACTGATAGCACATCAATGCAGAGTTCTCCATGTTACAGAAATGTGGTGTTTTTTGAAAATAAACTGGACCCAAAGGTAGACTTTAGAAATGATTTGCCTCATTTGGTGTTAGTTTAGTTAGTGCCAAGTTTTTATTTTGACACAATTTGAAAGGCGTGTGTGTGTGTGTGTGTGTATATATATATATATATATATATATATATACACACATACTACCAGTCAAAAGTTAGGACACACCCTCTTTTTTTCTTTATTTTTACTACTTCCTACATTTTTAGATGCATTTTAGGTGTAGTAAAGGAAAATAAAAACAATTTTTTTGAGTCATTTTTGTATTTTCTACATAAATTCCTTATATCATATATTTGATGTTTTCTGAATGCATCTAAAATGTAGAAAGTAGTAATGAAATAAAAAATACACAGAATGAGGCGTTTCCAAGCCTCTGCCTGGTAGTGTATGTATGTATGTATATATTTTCTATTTAACTGAAATCCTTGTGCCAAAAATTGTTTTGCATTGCGATAACATATTCTTGTCATATTTTAACAGTTATGGAATATCGCATCAAACTGTTATGGTGACAGGCCTAATGTTACAATGGAATATTTAACACTCGATTTGAGATTGGAGCTGGCGTCGTAGGGTCAGCGTACGCCTGTGAAGCTGCTGCATTTGTTGCATTCTGTCTCGTTGCCGTGCCAGGTTTTGGGGCATGGGGTAGCGCTGGCACCCGTAGAGAAAGCGGTAGGGTATTCTGACGTGGCAAGCCGTGGCTCTGCACCTCGGCTGGGGCATTGGGGGCAAAAGCATCCATCGCTTCCTTTCTGCGCAGTATCGATAGGCCTCTTTGCGATACTGCTTGTCTACGTCGTCGCTGTTCTTCCATCCCCCAATGATAAAAACATCTTCGTCAAAGTGGCAAATGGCCGCTCCTTCGATGCTGGTCACCTCAGGCGGCAAGCTTTCCAAAATCTCATCTGAAATGCGGACGCTTATTTTTTGTCTTGCCATTTCGTCGCGTACGGTGTAGCTTTTTGGACAACAGGAAGCCGTGTGGTAGAAGTTGGTAGACGCCACCGCCATCTGGAAAAGGCAGTAGTTGTCGATTAGCGGCAATGAGTCGACATCTTGCCACTGACGACTTTCGGTATCATAGCGCGTCGTCACCGTTTTAAGTCCATCTTCGTTGTCCGTGTCGACTGGTGTGCGAGCCGTGACGTAAACAAAACGGTCTTCGACGCTTATAGCTTTAACATCGCGTAGTATTTTAGGTGCAGATTCCAGATTATGCCACTTATCTTGCTCTGGTTCGTAAACGCTAACATCTTTGAAACCAGGGCTGAAGTTCCCATGCCCGCCAATGCTATACAAGATATCTTTGATGCAAGTTAGCCCAAACGAATGCTTTCGAGTGGTCAAATTGCTAACCTGCTCCCAGGTATTACGATTTGGGTTGTATCTTTCCACTGTCTTTGCAAACCCGGGCTCCATCGACCCAGCGACATACACGTGGGATTCGGTTGCAGCAATGGCGTGCCCATCCAAATGATTGTGTATGTGCGGCAAGTTGACCCACCTGTCTTCATATATGAAATAGCCAACGCATTCACTCAAATAGTCCCCTCCTTCCGAAACTCCACCCACTACCATTATAACATCCATGTTTTGTCCAAAGCGAGGCTGGAAAGACGCCATGTGTGACGACCACAGCTCCATATCGGCCGATTTAAGATTCTCAAACCGGATTGCGTGCCCCTCCACCGCTTCAGACACCAACCTTAAACAAGCCTCATTGGACGCTACAAGCCGTTCATTTTTTACCACTCTCGTCAAATACGTCGGTTTTATCTGCGGTAGCCTTAGAAGTCGGAAAAGCTCTTCGAAATACCGGCTTCTTTCCTCTGAGTTTTTCTGTACCCATTTCACCACGGCTTCGAATAAAACTTCCTCCGAATCTACAGTAATCTCCGCGTCGGAAAGCCAGTCTCTGACCAGGTGAAAGGGAAGCGTGTAGAATTCCTCATCTTGGATAACCTTATGGAAGTTGCGTCGGATCATATCAGCTGCCCGTAGAGCCAGTTGGTCCAAAGTGTACATGTGCGCCAAGCTATGTACGGCCACACAGTTGGTCAGACTCAGTTTCTTCTTCAGGAATTCTCCACAGAAATCCTTCAGCTGCACCAAGAGGAACCTAATATGGAAAGAAAACACAGGGTTATTTCAAACAAGATAAGACTAGGTGCTTCAGTTCAAACAAAACAATTATTTGGGATTGGCTCTTCCCTTTTTACAAAGAAAGAACCAAAATTTAATAAATAGTGCCCCATCCCATGTGTGCATTTTAATTGTAACTCAATTGGCAAACAAAAATTCACAAACTAAGAACACACCTTGGCAGCAGGGTGAAATTTGAGCAAACTGTTGTCTGTTTAAAACATTAAAAACAGAAACAGTTATGATTATAAATGTTTATCTCCAGATTGTTAAAGTGCATTAGTGGCACAGTTTTAAATTCATCACCTGTTATGAAACAAAGAGCTGCGTGAATGAGTGAATCTAAACGTTTCAAAGCAGAGGCTGAAGTCTGTATGTATGTTATATCCACATAAACTAATACAGCCAGAAAAGTTTGCTCGAACAATTTCTTAGATTTTATTTTCATTTGACAACTTTCTCTTTACCTGTCAAATCTGTTACCATCATGTTAGCTTCATTTTTATTTATTTATTTTTGTTATTCATGGAGAGTGACCCGTTCTTTGTCATTTGCTTGTTCTTCTTCCATTTATTTATTTTGAGTATTTACACAGCTCTTCATGACAGCAAGTGTAAAAAAGTGCATATAGGAGCAAAAACACATGACATTAAAAGCAAACAACAGATTCAGGATGTAAAGAAAGAAACAAATGCAAAATAAGTAAAATATTTTAAATGTGTTTAAATAGTTATAAAGGGACTACTTGATAGATGCCTGAATATCTCACGTGTTTGTTGAACTTTGACACGGGAACTTTTAGTACAAAATCTCATGATTTTTTACTTCTCGAAGTGGATAGATTGGTGCCTCTGCAGCACTTTAATAATCTGGTGATAAACATTTATAATCACACCTGCTCCTGTTTTTAATGTTTTAAATGGACCTATGCAGGTATTCGTTTTCTAATTATAATTGACCACTTAGTGCTTAGAATCAATTCGCTCTTCTCTTCTCACATTCACACACACATGCTGTTGAACTCCATAGCCACCTGCAAATCTGTATTCCTGATCCTTTGACCTCTGCTCAATAGTCCAATGGCAGCACAGACTGTCCAGCTCAGCCAATAAATGTAAACACTGGTCATTCAAACAGTACACCCCAGTGTGTACATGCTGCTGTGGTTGTGACTGTTATGACACATGTCAGCCTCTTTCTACTGGGATTAGGATTACAAACAGGAGTGTCTGTGTGCATGTGTATGTGCATGTGTATGTGTATGTGTATCTGTATGCGTGTGCGTGCGTGCGTGTGGGTGTGCGTGCGTGTGACACCTCTTACCTGTTCGCCACCTCCAGGACTTCATGCACTAGTGTCAGTTTGTTGTTTGTTTGTTTGTTTATTTGCATGACGGCTCTAACCTGTCCGCCAGCTCCAGGACCTTGTGCATGACAGTTTGTTTGTTTTTGTGTGTGTTTGTTTGTTTGACAGCTCTTACCTGTCCGCCAGCTCCAGGACCTCGTGCACGTTGCAGGTGCTCACGCGGATCTCCCCGGTGTACATGTACTGGATCACACTCTCCACCGTGTCCGGGTCAGGCCCCTGCTCCGAGCTCCACTCCTTCATCTCGACCCGTCCTGAAATGGACTCTGAGAACTGTCCCCCGAGCAGCGGGCTGAAGTAATCCGTGGCCGCGGCCAGGACGGAGCGGTGCGCAGAGAACTCGCAGCTGTGGACCATCCCCGAGGCGGATCCGCTGGAAAAGGCCAGCGTCACGTCGCAAAACAAGCCCTGTTTTCGCTGCTCGTTCTGTCTGCGGGCCAGCTCCGAGCAGTGCGAGGACGAGCTGAAGTCCTCGGCCTCTTCCGCTTCTCCCTCCGCAGCGAGAGCGCTGGGTGTGCCGCCGCCGCCGCTGATACCGCCGCTGCTCCGGGCCGCGTCCTCCGGGTTGGGGGCCGCCGTCGCCATTCCGCTGCCGCCGGGGCTGGAGGAGAGCAGGGGAGGTAAATGGAGCAAACTAGAGAAGGAGAGGAAGCGACATACGCAGCCACACATACATAAAGTCCACGCAGGACTGTCGCGAGGCGCGTTTGGGGTTCGCAGCTTCTTCTGATATCTGTCGACAGCGCGAGGGGGCGTGGACACGTCACGCAAACACGGAAGTGGTCTGAGGACGTAACGCGGAAGTGTGAGCTGGAACAGCGGAGCCAGTCCGAGACGGGCCACTGCAGTTTTAACGTTTTTCAGATTTAATCCGGGAGCCAGACTCCTCCACCGCGGTTATTATTACTGTACAGCTCGGGCCATCACGAGGGCGGGATCTTTTGTTCCAACTCTACCTCTTTTTTTTATTGCGTTTGTGTTAAAAATATATGTTTCTCCTTTACAGTAAAGACACTAAACATTTACCATTTCCACATAGTTAAATGCGCACAGCGGGTTATCCCATTAAATTCTAACATAGTGAGACTTTTTTTTTTTTTTGGTATGACTTTATTGAGTAAGTAAACAAAGTTAACAGGGGTTGATCAGCAATATGGCGCCTTGAAAATAAGCAATTAAATATTTCTCAAACTTGAATCACTCCAAATACAACTTCAGAGGCTCAATGAGAAGAAACGACTAGAACACGTTATAAATTCTGAAGAGTCAATTTTACAGAATAGATCAGATTTAAAATTAGTCCAAACCTGGCCTCTTCCATACTGCCACAGTGAGTGCGACGTCACCCACAACGTTCGGCTCCAGTCAAATGAAGCTCATCGAGGCTAGAGCAGATACAGGCCAATTTGGAGCAGAGTTCCATATTTGGAAGTCCGTCCACAAGTTTCATAGCAACCAAAGAGCCAATCGGGCGCTTAGCAACGCTGTCAATCAAATCGGTTGTTAACACTAGAGGGAGCAACCTTGGAGAAAGAAGGCAGCTGATTTGTCTGTTAACAATGTTCGGATCTTGATTTACAGACACCTCTGGATCATGTAGAGTGGGTTAATAAGAACATTTTAAGACCAAAATGACAAGTCTGACAACAGCAGAGCGGGGCCAAAATTTTTCAATAGAAAGTGAATTGGAGCCAGAGTCGATGGAGCTGGAAGTGTGCTCATGATCACTTCCTGTTTGGAACGCAGTGGCTAGCGGGTTAGCTATGTCCATTTATGCTCAGTCATTAGTTTTAGTTCTGGAGTCTTAGAACTAAAATTAACTTTTCAGACTGTGTAATAATTGATAGCATAGATAATTAAGTTACATAAATGAGATAAAGTGTATGTGCGGCCAATAAAAATAAATCAAATAAAACCAGATTCACAACATTTCCTGAAGAAGCTTATCACACCCACATGTAAATTTAGCCCAAACAGCTGCAAATAACTGCACAGGTAATAAGCTTATAATTTCTACAAGGAACAAGGAAATACTTAGGTTATCATTCCAAACATTTTAAAAATAAACCTGATGAACAAAGTGGAGCATATTTTATAGTTCACCCAGTTACGCACATGCTAGCAGTGTTGCACATGCTAGCAAGGAAGTAACTGAATACATATAGGCCTGTCACCTTAATTACTACATCTCATTCAGTATATGAAAGTTGGAACAATATTTTTGGGGCCAGTATTTATCGTGTGTACTTACTTACCTTGCATTACTCGGAAATTTGTGGTTATTTTTTGGCTTTATGATAAGATTTGAGCCATCAAAATTTGAATAAATATCTTGTCTGACTCATTACAGACTCAAACTAAGGACTAAAGCGTTTCATTCTGCTGTTTATTATTTATTTTAGCTCATGGTTTTTAACAATATTGTAGCTTTGGAATAGTTTTTGGCATTTAATACTAGACAGGATATACAGGTGTTTTATTGTTTCCTGTGTGTCGCGTTATCTGTATATCTGTTTTTGTTGACTTTTATGTGGTCAGCTGAAGTTGTTTTATGTGTGCTATAGAAATAAGCCTAGAAAGACAAGTACAGAATCTGTTGATGGAACATGGTGTAAGGTTCAGACACGTTTATGAGGCTGCAGGTTTAACCACAGTTTCACTCAAGGCAAAATGCAAATCACACAGACTATGATTCTGTACGAAAACATGCTCTGAACTGAAATGCAAATGTGCCAGATTCTTATTTTAATTCAGTCTTACCTCTAATGCATCAAATCCAGTGGTGGAACGCAACACAGTAGTAGTAAAAGTAGTAAAGTACTGCACTTACATATACATATGAGGTATCTGTACTTTGCTGAGGAACATTTTAAAGTGTGATATTTTGTTGACGTAAATATAGATGATAAATGATAATATTGAAATCCAAACATAAGCCGGAATTTTCTCCCCCAAAAATGATTCTAAACGTACTATATATATATATATATATATATATATATATATATATATATATATATATATATATATATATATATATATATATATATATATATATATATATATAGAGCTGAAATAATTAAAGAGCAGAATACACCACTTTTAAAAATTAGCTTGTTATTTATCCAAACTTCTACTCCTCGAATCATATTGCAAAAAAAATCACCAAAAATATCCCCATGATAAATATTGACCCCCAAAAAATATTGTTGCCAGGCCAACAATCCAGGGTTAGTTTTGTTTAGTCTTTGTTTAGTTACACTTCAGCTTTAATTTAAATATCACACATACACAAGTTACTTTAATGCAGTGATGGAAGAAATAAAAGTACATATATTGGAGCAAAAAAATACTACTTGAATAAATCTACATGAGTAAAAGTATTACAGTACCCATTTAAAAATGTTTTTAATGTTCTTTAAGAGTAAAAAGAAAGTAGATTTTGAGTCTCATAAAGCTTCAAATGTGGTGATTTTGATAAAGATTTGAGCAGAATTTTGTTCAACACAAGCAACTCAATCGATCTGTTTTTATTTGTATATTTTTGTTTGTTCAAATTATGATTGTGTTAAGATAAACCCTCAGCCTTTTCAGCAGATCTCACACATTAATAAAAAAATACTTTTAATTTGCACAAGTTAAAAAATGTAGTGGAATAGAAAGTACAGATACTGCTCTCAAATGTAGTGTAGTAAAAGTAAAAAGTATCCACTGCAAAATGTATTCAGTTCAAGTCGAATTTATTTATAAAGCACATTTAAAAACCAACACCGCTGCCCAAAGTGCTGTGCAATATAAAGCGCAATCTTTATAAACAAAACATGCAAAAATATAATAGAACACAACAAGTAACAAACTGTACGTAAAGTACAAGTACCTAAAATGTATACTTAAGTACAGTACTTTACTACTTTTACTTGGTTATGTTCCTCCATTGCTTTAAAGGGATTTTATTTGGGTAAAACTGTTCATTTGAGTTATACTATATTCAGTTAAATGCACACACTTGATGCTGACCTCATGGTCCAGACAAACAGGGATGCCCGCCCCAGACGCTTCCTCCAGCTCCTCCGGTGGAGTCATTTAAAAAAAAAATTCTGTCTGGTAAATGTCGACTTTGACCACATCGGACAGCTTCCCCACAATACTTTTTACTTTTACCTCACCGTTGCCCCAATGAAGGTTAAAATGGTTAAAGATAAGCAGAAGCGCAATGGGGGAATGATGACTCGGTCAGGGCACAGAAAAGGGAGTGCCAGAGGGCCGAGCGGGAAAGGCACAAGTCAAAGCTCCAGGTTCATTATGAGATTTTCAGAGAAAAAATGCACATGTACAACCACAGTTTATGTAGAACAAGGCAAAAGTATTTTTCTGACATTATTGGAAGTTGTAGTAACACCTCTCGTGTCCTATTTGCAACAGTAAACAGATTAACAAATCCCCCAGCTCTTCTGCCGTTAGAAATAATTTCCACATCTAAGTGCAATGAGTTTGCAGTATTCTTTAATGACAAGGTTCAGAACATTAAAAATGCCATCAATTTCACGACGCAAATAACAACCCAGCAGCCACCTAGACACTTAGAGCTGACTCACTTTGCACCTGTAACTGACAAAACTGTCCAAGTGATGGTCACCACTCTGAGTTCATCTACATGCTGCCTCGATGTGCTACCCACTAAATTTCTAAAGTCTGTGCTCAACAATTTGCTGTCACCACTCACTCACATAGTTAATATGTCACTTCAATCTGGAACATTCCCAAGAGCTTTGAAAACTGTGGTTATCAAGCCTCTCCTAAAGAAGAGCAGTCTTGATGCCGCAATATTGAACAATTACCGACCAATCTCTAATCTGCCGTTTCTTGGCAAAGTTCTTGAAAAAGTTGTTTACCAACAGCTTATTAACTTTCTCCAAATTAACAGCTCCTTTGATGTCTTCCAATCAGGTTTTAGACCCCACCACAGCACTGAGACTGCTCTTATCAAGGTCACAAACGACATCCACCTAAACACTGATGCAGGCAAAGTCTCAGTCTTGATCCCGTTAGATCTGAGTGCTGCCTTTGACACTGTTGATCATGGGATCCTCTTACAGAGACTGGAGGACTGGGTGGGCATCTCTGGTACGGCACTAAACTGGTTCAAGTTCTATCTAGAAAACAGGTAGTACTTTGTTGAAATTGGAAAATGTGTCTCAGATAAAATGTCCCTGATCGGTGGGGTGCCCCAGGGGTCAATCCTGGGACCCCTGCTGTTCCATCTCTACATGCTGCCGTTAAGCCAGTTAATACGCAGCAATAATGTGTCCTACTACAACTATGCAGATGACACTCAGATCTATGTCTCACTGGCAGCAGGTGAATATGGACCAGTGGATTCACTCTGCCACTGCATCCAACAGATCAGTGTGTGGATGCAAAACAACTTTCTCCAGCTAAACTCAGACAAGACTGAAGTCATCATCTTTGGCCCACAGAAACATAGAGAAAGAGTCAGCAGTCACCTCCAGTCTCTCTCTCTAAAACCTTCAACTTAGGCTTGAAATCTAGGGGTAATAATGGACTCAGACTTGAACTTTAACAGCCAAATCAAATCAATAACATCGGCAGCTTTTTATCATCTAACAAACATTGCAAAAATCAAAGGTATACTATCAAAGCCAGACTTAGAGAGACTTATCCATGCATTTGTCTCCAGTAGGTTAGACTACTGTAACGCCTGCTCACTGAGCTCTCCAAATAAGCCTTAAGACAGCTGCAGTACATCCAGAACACTGCTGCTCTTGTTCTGACTAGTACCAGGAAGTACGAGCACATAAGTCCTGTGGTCAGGTCTCTGCACTGGCTTCCTGTAGCTCAAAGAATAGACTTTAAAGCAGCTCTGCTTGTGTATAAGTCTCTCCATGGCCTAGGTCCAAGCACACTGGTGTATGAATGTGTGTGTGAATGGGTGTGTGGTTCCTTGGTGTAAAGAACTTTGAGCCTTGAAGGTGGAAAAGCACTGTATAAAAATGACGATTTACCATATTTGAGACAAAAAAATCACACAAAAGACAAAAGCACAAAAGCACAGCTCTTATGCCTCGCCATAAGAGCTGTGCTTCTTTATTCTCACTAATACTGTGCAATTCAGAATCAAAATGACATGAAATTCCATTGATTTTGGGAAAAGTGTAACTGGGTCATATATATATATATATATATATATATATATATATATATATATATATATATATATATATATATATATATATATATATATATATATATATATATATATATATATATATATATATATATATATATATATATATATATATGACCCAGTTACACTACAAGTATAATTACACAAACTGGTGCTTTTGTTTATTCCAGTTTTGCTCATACCTGGTGTGTGTTTTACTGTCCAGCCTTGGTCCTCCAGCTGTATTCTGTATTTTTGTTTCTTCATGTGGCCTTCACCTTGCCCTTGGTATAAACTCCTAGTTTGACCGCTGCCTCTTCCCTTTGTAAACCTGTATTGGGACGACGTTGGTCATCTGTTTTAATCCCATGTTTTAAGTGTCCCTTTTGTTATTATTTTTGCCTTTATTTGTATCTATAATTATTATTGTGAACCAGATTAAACTGAGCGTGCCTCCAAAAGTTCCCACTGTGTCCCATGGCTCCTTAACGCACCACAAACTACACTGTTACTCAAAATTAGTATTCAGAATATGTATTTTCTGTACATGTTTTCAGGTAATTCCCTGCACCGGTCTCATTGGTCTTAAAATAAGTCTAAAAATGTCATTTAGAGTGAACACAAACACACAGAGATGATGTAACCATGGAAACAGCCAAGTCTATGGTCGTCAGTCACAGGCGTAACACGGCAACGTTATAGAGACAGACGTAAACAGCTTAACGATTTAATCTATAGCCCTGTCACAGGTAAAGAGCAGCAATATGTGCACATCGTTTCTCAGAAGTTGTATTTGAATAATTTTATCTAATTAAGGATTATAAATGCGGATTATTGCTTGTATTTCATCTTTAAATCCTTTTTGCCCCACGTGATGCTTTACTTGATAAACTTTGAGCACGATCTTCAACAAGACCTAATTCATTTTGGTGATCGTGTATTTTTCAGGTTATAACCCAGGCATGCCCAAACTCTGGCCCGGGGGCCAAATGCGACCTTCAGACCAATTTTTCTTGGCCCTCAAGCTTCCAGGTGAATTGGCCCATATTACCTTAAACTGTACTTTTTACTGTACATTTCTGAAAATCTACTTTAACAAGCCCATATCAAATATTTAAACTGTCCCATTGAGGATATAAGCATGAATAAAGGTCTAGTGGTTCAGTCTAACTTGTAATAATATTGCAGATTTGAAGAATTCACTGTATTGGCGACGAGTCTATTGCCCTCAATCGGCCCTTAACTTTGTCTGTGCTTTATATGTGGCCCTTAATGAGAAAAGTTTGGACACCCCTGTTATAACCAAACTGTTGACTATGGAATGACCCTTAAGACAGAACAGTACATCCAGAACACTGCTGCTCGGGTCCTGACTAGAACCAGGAAGTACTTCACACATGTGTCCTGTGCTCAGGTCTCTGGCTCCTGTGGCTCAGAGAATAGACTTTAAAGCAGCTCTGCTTGAGACAAGTCTCTCCATGGACCAGCACCAAAGAACATCTCCCACATGTTAGAGCCACAAGAACCATCTCACACTCTGAGGACTAAACCAAGACTAAACCAGGACTAAACCAGGACTAAACCAGGACTAAACCAGGACTAAACCAGGACTAAACCAGGACTAAACGAGGACTAAACCAGGACTAAACGAGGACTAAACCAAGACTGAACCAGGACTAAATCAGGACTAAACCAGGACTAAACCAGGACTAAACATGGTGAATCAGTGTTTCAGTTTTGTGCAGTTAAAACCTGGAACAGTCTTCCTGAAGTTGTGAGACAGGCCTCTACTTTGACAATGTTTAAATCCAGGCTCCACATGGTTCTGTTTATCTGTGCATGTGACTGAAAGGGTTTTATTCTGCCTCTTCTCTTTAAATTTTAAGATGATTATTTGTAACTATTCATATTTCGATTTGTTGTATTGTGATTTTAATGTATTTTTTATTCTGTAAAATACTTTAAATTACTTTGTGTATAAACTGTGCTATACAAATAAACTTGCCTTGTCTGGAAAAATAAAAAGGCTTTGTCCCAGCTCTTTTGAAACGTCTGATTCCATCTATTGTTAAGTTGTGTTATGACACGTGGAAACAGTTTTTTAAATATAAGTTCCACCCCTTTTATCTAACTCTAGCATGTGACTGGCCCTAACCTGTAATTAAACCCTTACATGGACCAATGAGAACAGTCCACATGTATATACGTCAAAAGGGACGTCGACATTTCCAAAAGAGGACCTATATTTTACAAACTAGGCGACTTTACACGTGCCAGGCTAATAAAAGAAACGTGAATGTTTGTTTAAATAGAAAATTGATACATATAAACCAGAATAATCAAATATTACCCACACAATAATCATGGCTAGTCTAATTGTGTTCAGAAAGACTGTGGAATGCGTAAAATCTGCAGTTTATCCATGAATGCACTCTGGCGTCAGTGCGTAAAGCTAAAAGGACCTAAGCCTCTTGCGCTTTTGTGACGACATTTCTATATTTATTTGATTTATCTGATACATTTGGGTCTGAATGAAAACACTCATCACAGAGCTGCTTTTAATTCCACAGGGGAAGATGCGCGTTTGAGCTGCACCGCGCGTAAAAACACAACGCGAGCGCAATAAATCATGACCAGGAATCGCTGCCATCTGGATCTGTCGTGCCAAAACTGCACATGCAAATAGCAGCAGGTTTGAGGGGTATTTAAACGAACACACGCGCAAAAAAAAAGCGCTAGAGTGAAACAGGAGAGCACTTCCGGGCTCGTCACCGCAGTGGTGGAGCGGGACGTGTGCGCTCGGACTGCGGGGGTCGGTGGAGCCGTGTCCGTGCTGGTTGAGGACGCTGGAGGCATGGCTGCGGGAAAAGGAGCCCCCAGACACTCCTCTTTATGGGACAATATGAGGATACGCTTCATCATCTGCTTTTTCGGGGTGTTTGTCTGTTACTTTTACTACGGGATCCTCCAGGAGACAATGTGAGTTGCGTAATTTTGTTCCAGAGGTGTACTCTTCATGAATGGGCCATGGGCTGTTTGTGTAATAATGATTTTAAAGAGCTGTGCCCCTAAACCTTTTGTTCTTTTGTTTAAATCAGGGCTTATGTCAGTGTTTCAGCTGTAAATGTCAGCGCCTTTTTATAAACCGGATCTGCATTTCAGGGATTAGTACAGAACATGAGGATGACCCAGCTGCTATGTTTCCCAGTTGTTGTTGTTGTTGTGGAGGATTGAATTTCAAAAGTCGAGCATAACCTTATGGAAAATTACATAATGGCAACAAATAAACCCAACAGTGGTGGATGAAGTGCTCAGTGGTGTTACTTAAGTAAAAGTACAAATGCAGAGGGAAAAAACCTACTTTAAATTAAATCTACTTAAGTAAAAGTTCAGATAAATAGGGAAACAATGCTTTAAATTAAAGCTAATTAAGTAAAAGTATTTAAATACCCATTTAAAAACGTGCTTTAAGAGTAAAAAGTAAGTTTTTCACACAGCGTTGTTCCTTTCTTAAAGTGTAAATGTAGTGATATAGATTAACAATGAGACATATTTTGGTCACAGTAGCAAAACAAATCAATGTCTTCACTTTTCTTCTGAATTTTGTGTATTTATTTTTGTTTTGCTCAAAGCCGAAGCTTGAACTCCAAAACTTTAGTCAGGATGTTTCCACAAACGTGGTAAAAATAACCCCTCAAATCATATGAAAACTACTTTTACTTTTCAGTCCTGTTCAGAAATGTAGTGGATCAAATGTACTGAAGTGAAAGTAAAATGTACACACTGTAAAATGTACTGAAGTAAAATTTTCAGGTATCTGTACTTTACTTAAGGACAGTACTTTACTACTTGTACTTTATGTTCCACCACTGTCTTTTAACAATAAAATGATTCTTGATGATAACAGCCAACCTGATCTTTAGGCCCATAAACCTTTAAAATATTGTAGCGGTCCGTTGTAAGGAAGCACGCCTGATTACTTCTGGTTTCAGGCAAGGCACAAAGTAATTCAAAGTGTTTTACAGAATAAGAAAGACATTAAAATCACAATAAAACAAATCAAAACATAAATAATCATCAGAAATTTAACATTAAAAGAGAAGAGGCAGAATAAAACCCTTTCAGTCATATGCACAGATAAACGGAACTATTTGAGCCTGGATTTAAACATTGTCAAAGTAGAGGCCTGTCTCACATCTTTAGGAAGACTGTTCCAGGTTTTAACTGCACAAAACTGAAACACCGATTCACCATGTTTAGTCCATGTTTAGTCCATGTTTAGTCCATGTTTAGTCCATGTTTAGTCCATGTTTAGCCCTGGTGTAGCCCTGGTGTAGCCCTGGTGTAGCCCTGGTGTAGCCCTGGTGTAGCCCTGGTTTAGTCCTCAGAGTGTGAAATGGTTCATGTGGCTCTAACATGTGGGAGTCTCTGAGTCCTCTGAGCAAACATGTGGTTGGTGATGTCATACCACAGTGACATAGAGCAGTGTTTCCCAACCAGCTGTAAATGAATATTATTTGACTATAAAAATGTTCTTTGCATGTTCTATCCTTAAGAATTGTTTCTGCATAATAAATAATAATAGTAGTCGTTGTAGTTATCTCATTAAATCTAGAAAATATATTTACAATTGGTAATATAGAACCAGGCCCGTCAACAGAAATTTTGAGAGCCTGGGGTAAGAAGGCATGGGTCACGTGGGTCCCCCTCCAATACTAATAAGTAGAGGTTCTAATTCTAGGGCCTAGGAAACAGACCCCTTTGACCTCCTCTGTCGACTCCCCTGTGTAGAAATACTAGTGAATAATAATGCCTAGATTTATAATGCCTGAAGAAACTTTGGTGCACCCTCGGAGATACTTACAGTGTTGCACAACGCTAGGAGCTTCTCTAGACACCAGAGGACAAAATACTGATATCTGAATATGCCAGTCCCAACACAAAAGTTTACATCTCACTTTATCAGCTCAGGGTCAGAGCAGCTCTTTTTTGTGTGTTTTTAGAATGAAAAGATAAATAACTCCACAACACACTAAAGTATTTTGTCAAACCTTAAAGGGGCCATGTTACACTAAATGGTCCATATTACACGATTTTCTGATCTCTGTTCTAATATAGTTTCCTCATCACAAACAGACCTGAAGATGTGCTTTGTTTCATTCACACATGTTTAACACACAAACCCTGCATATTTAGGCTGAGTTCTTCTCTCAAACTGAAAACACTCTGTTCCACCTTGTGATGTCATCATGTGGCAATACAGGAAGTGCTCCACTGTGTTTTTAAACTCCACACACCTTCATTAGAATCATTTGGATCATCTCAGCCCTGGAAATGCCAATCTCTACTGAAGTAAAGGTCAAAAGAGCTGTTAAACCATTGAAAACTACCACTTCATGACATCACAAGGTGAAACAGAGCATTTTGAGCTTTGGAGATGTAGACAGACTAATAATAAATTGTTACTCAAACATGTGTGAATGAAAGAATCCTCAAAAACATGCATCTTCAGGTATGTTTTTGAGGAGGAAACAACATTATAACATGACTTAAACCTCACAAGAGTCATTTTGTGTAATGTGGGGCCTTTAAAGAGGCGGTGGTTTGTGTCTGGTGATGTTTTGTAATGGATAGAAATACATTTATTGTCTGACCGCTTCTGTGGAAACAAAGGCAAAATGATGATGTTACAAGGAGTGCCCTGTAATTAACAAATACTGTAGCTCTGCCCAGGTAAGGTTCCATTGGGGTTTTCAGTCTGGTCTTAAACTGTGTTAAAGACTGAGAGGATCTGACAGGTAGAGGGCGCTGTTCCTTAGTCTGGGCGCTGCCACAGGTTCTGGTCTTGAGCCTGGCTTTGGGCACAGTCTGTTTTCTCTTTTAAGAAATCTACACATGGGTAAAGACATAATGTTGAGTCTCTTTGGGCAGAACTTTGCTGCTTTTGTTCTTCAAATGTGTTCAGTTCAGTCGTTTCATGTAATAATCCTGCCGTGTTATGTCATCTGTAAATCTTAATAACAGTGTTTTCTTCTTTCAGCACACGAGGAGACTATGGCCATGGAGAGAAGTTCAGATTTGCCCGAACTTTAGTCTTCATCCAGTGCATCATCAATGCTTTATTTGCCAGAATATGTAAGTGTCCCTTTTGTCATTTCTGTGATTGTTTTAAGATCATGGAAGCAGAGTAAGATCTGGAAGGCGGCTGTGTAAAGCTCCTCCTTTCAGACAGATATAAGGCAGTGTCCAGCAGTAATCTGACCAAAACTGAAGAAGCGGATGAGCAGCCAAACGTCTTCACTCCTACAACGTTTTGTCCAGTCGACAGATTTTACTTTTGGCTTTTATTTTCTGGAAGATGAATCAGAGATGGTGTAGTGTTTTTTCAGTGTGGATTTGTTTTATGAGAAACTTAATTTCTCATATATTTGTAATATCAAACTTGAGTTGTTCCAGATTTTGTGTTTAGTAAAATTTGTTTTGCATGTTTAATTTAATTTGTTTCCATATGAAAAGGTTAAATGTTACATATCAGGTGCAGTCAATTTTTCCAATAAATATTGAGTTTGGCCTGTGAATCTGTCAGTTTTTAATTTTGGTCCACTGTGAATTTGAGTTTGTTTTAGATTGTTGGAATATCTTTGGAATTTCATCAGAACACCATCATTATGAAAAAAACATCATTCATCATCAAAAGTTGTTTTAAATTTTAGTCAGTATCGCTTACCTCTTATTCTTATGTCTCAATATTTGTCCCTTTTCTCTCTCTCCTTTTAACAGTAATCCAGTTATTTGAAGGGCCCAAACCTGATCTCACTACAAACTGGCTGTATGCTTTGTGTTCACTGTCTTATGTCGGGGCCATGGTGTCCAGTAACTCCGCCCTCCTGTTTGTCAACTACCCCACACAGGTGAGTCAGATCAGATCAGAAAATGGCGTAATATGGGCCCTTTGAAAATAACGACTGGTGAGAACTAAAATAAACAACTTTGTTGTTATTTCAGGTGCTGGGAAAGTCATGTAAGCCCATACCAGGTAAATACTCTTCATTTTTTATCCTAGTCACGTTTTTTTGTTGCTATAATCTCTTATTCATTTTAGCCGTATATCATCAAATCGTTGAATGAAATGTGGTGGACGTGGCCAAACTTTTACCTGGTCGTGTGTGTATTTTTAGGAAGCACTGATTACTCATAAAAAGGCATGGGACGATATTGAAATTTCGTGTGACGATTAGCATGGCCAAAATAATTGTGATTAACGATTATATCACAATAATGATTACAGTTGTTATGAATAATTATAACTTTAACAGAGAATATTATGGATAAGCAGTGCCGTCCACTGAAATTTGGGGGCCTGGGGTAAAAAGCCTCACATGGTTCCCCTCGATCTTTATTGGCGATTATCACAACTATATAAAATGTCCCACAAACGATAATTGTCAACCTAACATTGGCTCCGTTTTGGCTCGTAAACAAAATGTCTGAAGTAGTTTTGTCTTGTTTCAGTCATGATTCTTGGAGTAACAATATTGAGGAAGAAGTATCCGATTGCCAAGTACCTGTGTGTGCTCCTGATCGTGACGGGTGTGGCCCTGTTCCTCTACAAACCAAACAAGAGCTCCACTGTGGCCGACGACCACGTCTTTGGCTTTGGTGAAATGCTCTTGGTATGTGCTTTACTCTCATTATTATATCATGCACCTCCTTCTCCTCACCCGGAACTCGCCCTCCTCGCCCGATGCTCGCCCCCCTCGCCCCGCTACTGGTCCTCCTCGCCCCGCTACTGGTCCTCCTCGCCCCGCTACTGGTCCTCCTCGCCCCCGCTACTGGTCCTCCTCGCCCGCTACTGGTCCTCCTCGCCCGCTACTCATACTCCTCGCCCCGCAAGTCCGCCTCCTCGCCCCGCAAGTCCGCCTCTTCGCCCCGCAAGTCCGCCTCCTCGCCCCGCAAGTCCGCCTCCTCGCCCCGCAAGTCCGCCTCTTCGCCCCGCAAGTCCGCCTCCTCGCCCCGCAAGTCCGCCTCCTCGCCCCGCAAGTCCGCCTCCTCGCCCCGCAAGTCCGCCTCCTCGCCCCGCAAGTCCGCCTCCTCGCCCCGCAAGTCCGCCTCCTCGCCCCGCAAGTCCGCCTCTTCGCCCCGCAAGTCCGCCTCTTCGCCCCGCAAGTCCGCCTCTTCGCCCCGCAAGTCCGCCTCTTCGCCCCGCAAGTCCGCCTCCTCGCCCCGCAGTCCGCCTCCTCGCCCCGCAGTTCGCCTCCTCGCCCCAACTCTTCCTCCTTACCTGCACCTCTGCCTTCTGGCCCCCACTCACCTCTGTGAGCACCCCCACCACCACACACACACCCGTACTGTCCATCAGCCGCCCATCAGCACAAAACATAAGACCTGGAGGGACCAAGGCCTCCTCCACTACTTCCTCCCAGCCCACACCCTCTGGACCTCCCTGCTCAAACACATCAGAGACTTCACCCACACTCACCATCTTCAAAAAAAAAAAAAAAAAGCCCTGAATTCTCCAAATTTTTCAAAACTGCCTTAAAGTAACACTTGTTTTGTTTTGCCTCAGCTGCTCTCCCTGACGCTGGACGGTCTGACCGGAGTGGCTCAGGATCACATGAAGGCTCGTTTCCAGACCACGGCCAACTACATGATGTTGAATATAAATCTGTGGTCTACTCTGGTGCTTGGACTAGGTAGGTTCACTGTCCCTTTGCCAAACTCACAAATGAAAATAAACACAAGTGCAGTGCCAGGAACTACTGGGGTCCCCCTCCAACCAACCACATCACAGGCCACAGCAGCCGCCAGGACTGAGGAGAGAGGAGCATAATGAGCCACATCACCTTGAGCTGCAAACTGAGGCTCTGCCAAAATGTGATAAAAGACACTGGCTCAAAGGAACCATTTATCTGGGTTCACACTGTTCCACACTAGAAAGCAAACATCTTTGAGTTACGCATATTATGTAAAAATGTAGATGGAGGATTTGAACAATAACAAGACAAGGCAAGTTTATTTGTATAGGACAATTTATACACAAGGTATTTCAGTGCTTTACAGAATTAGAACAACATTAAAATCACTTAAATAATCATCATAAAATTGGCTTTAAAAGAGAAGAGGCAGAATAAAACCCTTCAGTTATATGCCCAACTAAACAGGTCTCTACTCTGACAATATTTAAATCCAAGCTCCAAATGGTTCTGTTTCACAGCTTCAGGAAGACTGTCCCAGGTTTTAGATTCATGATTCTCCTGGTTTAGTCCTGGTTTAGTCCTGGTTTAGTCCTGGTTTAGTCCTGGTTTAGTCCTGGTTTAGTCCTGGTTTAGTCCTGGTTTAGTCCTGGTTCAGTCCTGGTTCAGTCCTCGTTTAGTCCTCGTTTAGTCCTCGTTTAGTCCTCGTTTAGTCCTCAGAGTGTGAGATGGCTCATGTGGCTCTAACATGTGGGAGATGTTCTTTGGTGCTGGTCCATGGAGAGACTTGTCTCAAGCAGAGCTGCTTTAAAGTCTATTCTCTGAGCCACAGGAGCCAGAGACCTGAGCACAGGACACATGTGTGAAGTACTTCCTGGTTCTAGTCAGGACCCGAGCAGCAGTGTTCTGGATGTACTGCAGCCATCTTAAGGCTCGTTTGGAGAGGCCAGTGAACAGGACGTTACAGTCTAATCTACTGGAGACAAATGCATGGATAAATCTCTCTTGAGTCTCATTTTGACAGTATACCTTTGATTTTTGTAAGGTTTTTAGACGGTAAAAAGCTGCAGAGCATTAGCCTGTATGAACATTAAATGCACAGATTTTAATTATTTTTAATGTTTGCATTCTTTAAAGTTTTGGACCATGAACCACTCCTGAGTGGGGGATTATACTGACTAAAATATAAATATATCTAAATATACACAAGTATATTAAGTTTAAAGTGTGTCACTTTCTGAAGGTGGAAAGTCAACTGCATGTTTCTATAGAAATAGAAAGTTAAAGCCATACTTCAGAGTATTCTTTATGGAGATAAGTTTCATGTCATTCTGTGGAACATTATAGCCAAAGTAACAACATTTCCTTGGAAACTAACAGCAGGAGGCCCTTGTACGGATTTAGGTGTCAATATCAAAAAACATTTATACAAATAATTTTGCATATTTGCAAAACACATTGTGTGTTTGCAACCACTGTTACAGTTATGCAGTGTATAACTTGGCCCTACATAAACACACCCATAATGAAAAAAACATGCTTTTATTTCAGTCTAATTTGGGGGGGAAAAACTCCACACTATGGCTTTAGCACTTTCATATATTTAATTATGTTATGTAAGTTGGTGTGTTGCATTTCCTGAGACGCACCTTGATGCTTCAACAAACTTAACTTTTCAAACAGAAGCTCTCCATAAAGAGACAGGGCAAATGAGAACGGTGATGCCGCCGCTGACAAGAAAACACAACAGTCAAGAAATACAAAGTGTTCAGTGTTCAAGGCCCCTCAGAGCCCCCTCAGGAGCCAGCGTCTCATTAATTCAGTTAAGCCAAAGTGTTCAATGTTATAGTTTGAGATAAGGAATCCTGAAGCTCAAAGTGTTGGTGTGTGAGGATAACGCGCTAAAGAGTAAGGCACATAAAACAAATGCGATATAATGAGACGCTTTCTGAGGCCGGGCTCTAATGGGCCCCGAAATGAGGATCAACAGGTCAAAGCCAATTCAAGAACTGAGAGATTGTTAGCATTCATATAACAAGCTAATTGGCTGTGCCTCCTATCTGTTATATGTACTCTCCTCCTGCAAGTCTTTTAAATACCTTTACTTTACAAAGTTATACAGAGGCAAAACTTTTCACTTGTTTTAGTTTTTTGCAGCAAAAAATATCACTAGACACTGGTCAGAATTGGTTGTGTTTCTTTGATAATTTTGTGGTTTACGGGTTTTTGCTTTGTGAGAGACGCTGTGTGGGATTTTGGCCACATGATGGTGCTATTTACCCACTAAACGTATAAATACACTTGACACTTGATTGTGAAGGAATAGACAAGTTTTGGAACATTAAGATCTACTGTTTTTTAAATGTCTTTTGTTTTTGTTTGTTTTTTTACTTGTAGCTGTGATGTGGACCGGTGAGGTGTGGGACTTTTTGAGTTTCACCGAACGCCACCCGAGCATTGTCTACAACATTCTCCTCTTTGGGCTGACCAGCGCTCTGGGACAGGTGAGCAGAGCGGAGTAAACGTGCCAATTAGGGTTTTAAGTAGAGAGGCTCCAATGCGATACTTGAGGAGGACTATTGATCCCTAGAATAGTCAATGCTCCCCTATAGCTCGCCCAAAGATGTTTGCTCCACTTTCATAGCATCTAATCTTGACTAAAAATGTTCAAAATGAAAGTTCAGTAAAAAACTTATTCCATATTAGCCCTTTGTAGTGATTTATAAATGGGGGGTTAACATGCTCACTTAACATGTTAAGTGAGCACCCACATTGAAGATCTTAGTCCCCCCCTTAGCTCCTCCCACCAAAAATGTCTGCCTTTTGTATTAATTTGATGTAATAAGACTTTTCACTGGTCATAGTTGGCCCGGAAAGTCTCATAATGTTTGAATTTTTATTTATTTAAGCTTTTCTGTCATGTAGCTGTTACTTATCGCTCAATTAATAACACATTTGGAACAGTTCTTTTATTTTTGTTTTAAGGAAGTACATGCCGTTTTTCGTCTCCGCTCTGGTATCAGTTGATATCTGGCATCGCTAGTTTAAACTGGCCACAATGACGGTGCTTGAAATGGTTTAGTTGGTGTAAATAACTAATAAAATATATGTCTGACCTTATGCTGTAATGTTAGTTAAAATAGTTTCCACAACTGGGAAGGGAACAATAATATTTTTTTTTATAATGAATTTGTTGATGTAGTGCTTTCAGGGCTTTCAAAGAGGGTTAACAAATGTGCTGTATTTTCCAGAATATAAGTTGCACTTTTTTTAATAGTTTGGCCGGGGGTGCGACTTATACTCAGATGTGATTTTTATGTGAAATATGTTTCTTTTTTCTTCATTGTTATGCATTTTTTGGCTGGTGCGACTTATACTCCGGAAAATACGGTAACTAAAACATGACTTGCGTAGTGATTAATTCATTTATACATAAACTGATCAAACTGGCTCAAGGGACTGAGTGTAGTCAAACTGAAAATCTGTCCATAAGGTATAGAGGTATAGAGTATTTGTCCTCTGATCCAAAAGGTTGGTGTTTCTAATCCTGCTCTCGTCATAAGCGTCATTGATTGAGAGGTCAAATCCACTGACCCACAGGTTGGCGGTGCGATTCCAGCTCCCACAGATGAATGCTGATGTTGTGTCCTTGGGCAAGACACTTAACCCACCTCACCCCCAGTGTCTGTGTACACTGGTGTATGAATGAGTGTGTGTGAATGAGTGAGAGGTTCCTTGATGTAAAGTGCTTTGAGTGTCGTGAAGGTGGAAAAGCGCTATATAAAAATGTGACCGTTTACCATTTAACATTATTAACCTTTTGAAGAGCAAAGATTTTAGCATTGAGACACAAAGTAAATGGATTTAATGGCGTAAAATAAAGAACTGCTATTTTTGTGCCCAGAAGGTGGCAGTATAACCTTTAGAGATATACTTAGAGCTCTTTAGTGTTTTGGATTGTTGGTATAGGAATAACAAATTTAAGTGTTGAGTTTTATAAGAGCCGGTGGCTTTTGTTTGTCTTTGAACATTGTGAGTCCATATTACACTATTCTCTGATCTGTTCTTATGTTGTTTCCTCATTACAAACAAACCTAGAGTTGTGTTTTATTTCATTAACAGAGGTTTAACACACAAACCCGCATATTTAGGCTGAGTTCTTCTCTGTTCCACCTTCTGATGTCATCATGTGGTGGCTCAGTGGTTAGAGTGTTGGTCCCCCAACCCGAAGGTCGGCAGTTTGAGTCCCGCTCGGACCAAGTTCTGTCGTTGTGTTTAGGCAAGATGCTTCAGCCACATTGCCTAGTATGAAAGTGGTGTGTGTGTGTGTGTGTGAATGATTGGTGGTGGTCAGAGGGGCTGATGCTCCACTGTGTTTTTAAACTCCACCATACACCTTCACTAGAATCATTTAGATCATTTCAGCCCTGGATTTGCTAATCTCTACTGAACTAAAAGTAAAGGGAGCTGTTAACTTGAAAACTACCACTTCATGACATCACAAGATGCAACAGAGCATTTTGAGCTTTGGAGATGTAGACAGACTAATAATAAAGTGTTACTCAAACATGTGTGAATGAAACAAAACACAACTCCAGGTCTGTTTTTGATGAGGTAACAGCGTTAGAACATGACTTAAACCTCACAAGAGTCAGTTTTACATTATATAGGACCTTTAATGTCACGACATCTCCTTGACATAATACTAGTAAAGCCATATATCCACATAATCCCACTGAATTTCTGTTCCTCTACCGCTCTATTTAACTTTCACTTCTCGTCCTCTTTTAGACATTCATCTTTATGACAGTGGTCTACTTTGGCCCTTTGACCTGCTCCATCGTGACCACCACAAGAAAGTTCTTCACCATCCTTGGCTCTGTTATTCTGTTTGGAAACGTCCTAACCTCCATGCAGTGGGTCGGCACCGTCCTAGTCTTCTTAGGTGAGATAAATTAATGTTTATAGAGTTTGAAGAAAAAAAAAACTTTCTGGATGATGTTGTGTGCCCCTCTCTCTGCTTTGGTCTCAGCGAGCAAAAAGGGGATGATATTGGTGTGTTTGTAGTTACAGGACTGTGCTGGTGACGTCTGCTCTGCTCAAACTATTAAATCACAATCAGTTTGAAGCCACTGTCATAGAAAAACACATAGGGTCTGCTGAATATCACAGTTTTATGTGGAGTTTGCAACATCAGAAAGATAGACACAAAATCAACAGTTAACATGAGCATCTAACAATTATTTTACTAGTGATTATTTAAATTATATATTTTTTATCAACCCATTAATCATTTGGATTGAGAAACAGGCTGTGAATGACATTTTTTTCCTAAGTTTGACCTCGGAAGCTAAAACATACCAAACTAGAGCTATAGATAAAACTTGTATTTTATAAAACAAAAAATGTCACTTTGATAATATTTCAGCTTTATCTGAATTCTATTACCTCTTTTCTTATCATTTGGAGACAAGTGTAAACAAGAAAACCATTGCTTCACTGCTTGTACAGTTTTGGCCTTTTACTTCCAGAGCCTTAACCTTACTAAACAGGGACAGTTACTTTCAGTGTTTATTTTAAGACAGAATTCTGTTACTGTTTGGGGAACGTTTTACACTCAAGCTGGCTCTATTGCAATGTAGCTTTAGGGGATTCAGTAAAAGACCGAATTGTAAATGCAAATGTAAAATGCAAACAGTTGTCTTACTTGTGTTTTTTTTCCTCAATATTTTAATGTTGTTTTGTTTCAGGTCTCGGATTGGATGCAAAATTTGGCAAAGGTCCCAAGAAGCATTGAAGCCCTGTGAGCGGATTTGGGTGGATTTGAGCTCTGTAGTGAATTTAGGAGTCCTCCACATGAACTCCGTCCACAATCGTGTTCGGCTGCTGCTGAACGGACATTTTTACTCTGGCTTTTGTCTTAAAAAGAAGCTGTAACATCATTACATATGACTACACATTTCTCAAGGACAATCTTGTCCCTGCTGCATGACACAACACAAGATACTGTACTTATTCAATGTATTTTTTCTACTACCAGCTCATCTATGTAAAGTAAATATTAAACCCAACATGGCCTAAATTATTCCCAGCATTTAACTAATAAATGTGCTCAGAGGCCTGTGGATGGCCAGTAAATGGTTTACAAATGTTTCATGTTGTAGTTTGAGTTCAAAACTGTCCTCACAAAAATGTCATTTATAAAAATACAGAACAGACACGTTTTTGGCTAATCATGAAAATCCATCCATCCATCCATCCATTTTCTTCCGCTCATCCGGGGCCGGGTCGCGGGGGCAGCAGTCTAAGCAGGGACTCCCAGACTTCCCTCACCCCGGACACGTCCTCCAGCTCCTCCGGTGGGACCCCAAGGCGTTCCCAGGCCAGCCGAGAGACATAGTCCCTCCAGCGTGTCCTGGGTCTTCCCCGGGGCCTCCTCCCGGTGGGACATGCCCAGAACACCTCCCTAGGGAGGCGTCCAGGAGGCATCCTGAGCAGATGCCCGAGCCACCTCAGCTGGTTCCTCTCAACGTGTAGGAGCAGCGGCTCTACTCCGAGCTCCTCCCGTGTGACCGAGCTCCTCACCCTATCCCTAAGGGTGCGCCCGGCCACTCTGCGGAGGAAGCCCATTTCAGCCGCTTGTATCCGCGATCTTGTCCTTTCGGTCATTACCCAAAGCTCATGACCATAGGTGAGGGTAGGAACGTAGATTGACCGGTAAATCGAGAGCTTCGCCTTCCGGCTTAGCTCCTTCTTTACCACAACGGACCGATACAGCGACCGCATCACTGCAGACGCTGCACCGATCCGCCTGTCAATCTCACGCTCCATCCTTCCCTCACTCGTGAACAAGACCCCGAGATACTTGAACTCCTCCACTTGGGGCAGAGACTCACCACCCACCCGGAGAGAGCAAACCACCTTTTTCCGGTCGAGAACCATGGCCTCGGATTTGGAAGAGCTGATTCTCATCCCAGCCGCTTCACACTCGGCTGCAAACCGCCCCAGTGCCTGCTGCAGGTCCTGGCTCGAAGAAGCCATCAGGACAACATCATCCGCAAACAGCAGAGATGAAATCCTGTGGTTCCCAAACCAGGCCCCCTCCGGCCCCTGACTGCGCCTAGAAATTCTGTCCATAAATATAATGAACAGAACCGGTGACAAAGGGCAGCCCTGGCGGAGTCCAACATGCACTGGGAACAGGTCTGACTTACTGCCGGCAATGCGAACACAGCTCCTGCTCCGGTCATACAGGGACCGGACAGCCCTTAGCAAAGAGCCCTGGACCCCATACTCCCAGAGCACCCCCCAAAGGACACCACGAGGGACACGGTCGAATGCCTTCTCCAGATCCACAAAACATATGTGGACTGGTTGGGCATACTCCCATGAGCCCTCGAGGACCCGATGGAGAGTATAGAGCTGGTCCAGTGTTCCACGACCAGGACGAAAACCACACTGCTCTTCCTGAATCCGAGGTTCGACTATCGGTCGGATTCTCCTCTCCAGCACCCTGGAATAGACCTTACCGGGAAGGCTGAGGAGTGTGATTCCCCTGTAATTGGAACACACCCTCCGGTCCCCCTTTTTATACAGAGGGACCACCACCCCGGTCTGCCATTCCACAGGTACTGTCCCCGACCGCCACGCGATGTTGCAGAGACGTGTCAGCCAAGACAGTCCCACAACATCCAGAGACTTGAGGTACTCAGGACGGATCTCATCCACCCCCGGAGCCTTGCCACCGAGGAGCTTGCCAACCACCTCAGTGACTTCAGCCAGGGTGATGGACGAGTCCGCCTCTGGGTCCCCAGTTTCCGCTTCCTCCTCGGAAGACGTGACAGTGGGATTGAGGAGATCCTCAAAGTATTCCTTCCACCGCCCGACAACATCCCCAGTCGAGGTCAGCAGCTCTCCACCTGCACTGTAAACAGTGTTGGTGAAGCACTGCTTTCCCCTCCTGAGGCGTCGGACGGTTTGCCAGAATCTCTTTGAGGCCGTCCGATAGTCCTCCTCCATGGCCTCCCCGAACTCCTCCCAACCCCGAGTTTTTGCCTCTGTGACTGCCCGAGCCGCGGCACGCTTGGCCTGCCGGTACTCATCAGCTGCCTCAGGAGTCCCACGAGCCAACAAGGCTCGATAGGACTCCTTCTTCAGCTTGACGGCATCCCTTACTTCCGGTGTCCACCACCGGGTTCGGGGATTGCCGCCGCGACAAGCACCACAGACCTTACGACCACAGCTACGAGCAGCCGCATCAACAATAGAGGTGGAGAACATGGCCCACTCGGAGTCCATGTCTCCAACCTCCCCCGGGATCAGGGAGAAGCTCTCCCGGAGGCGGGAGTTGAAGACCCCCCTGACAGAGGGCTCCGCCAGACGTTCCCAGCAGACCCTCACAATACGCTTGGGCCTGCCAGGTCTGTCCGGCTTCCTCCTCCGCCAGCGGATCCAACTCACCACCAGGTGGTGATCAGTTGACAGCTCAGCCCCTCTCTTCACCCGAGTGTCCAAGACACGCGGTCGGAGGTCAGATGACACGACAACAAAGTCGATCATCGACCTCCGACCTAGAGTGTCCTGGTGCCATGTGCACCGATGGACACCCTTGTGCTCGAACATGGTGTTTGTTATGGACAAGCTGTGACTAGCACAGAAGTCCAATAACAAAACACCGCTCGGGTTCAGATCGGGGAGGCCGTTCCTCCCAATCACGCCCCTCCAAGTGTCACTGTCGTTACCCACATGGGCGTTGAAGTCCCCCAGGAGAACAACGGAGTCCCCGGTTGGTGCACTGTCTAGTACCCCTCCCAGGGACTCCAAGAAGGCCGGGTACTCTGCACTGCTGTTTGGCCCGTAGGCCGACACAACAGTGAGAGACCTGTCCCCGACCCGAAGGCGCAGGGACGCGACCCTCTCGTTCACCGGAGTGAACCCCAACACGCAGTGGCTGAGCTGTGGGGCAATGAGCAAGCCCACACCAGCTCGCCGCCGCTCCCCGCGGGCAACGCCAGAGAAATGGAGAGTCCAACCCCTCTCAAGAAGATGGGTTCCAGAGCCCAAGCTGTGCGTGGAGGTGAGGCCGACTATATCTAGCCGGTAACGCTCAACCTCCCGCACAAGCTCAGGCTCCTTCCCCCCCAGCGAGGTGACATTCCATGTCCCCAGAGCTAGTCTCCATGTCCGGAGATCCGGTCGTCGAGGTCCCCGCCTTCGACTGCTACCCGGATCTCTCCGCACCCGCCCCTCATGGCTCCTCCCGCAGGTGGTGGGTCCACGGGAGGACGGCCCCACGTCGTTTCTTCGGGCTGGGCCCGACCGGGCCCCGTGGGGAAAGGCCCGGCCACCAGGCGCTCGCTGCCGAGCACCCACCCCAGGCCTGGCTCCAGGGTGGGGCCCCGGTAACGCCAGTCCGGGCGACGTAAACTGCCTTGTTGTATTTTTCTTCATGAAGGGCTTCTGAACCGCTCTTAGTCAGACCCGTCTCCGAGGACCTGTTTGCCATGGGTGACCCTACCAGGGGCATGAAGCCCCCGACAACATAGCTCCCAGGATCATTCGGGTGCTCAAACCCCTCCACCACGTTAAGGTGGCGGTTCGGGGAGGGGAATCATGAAAATATGTAAATATTTAACACAATGACCATGACAGCACCGAGTAGCCTGAGTAGCTTTCAGTGTTGTTGGAATAGTGCAGTGGTTCACAAAAACGGGGTCTTAGGGCTGCCACATGTTTTGTATGTAGTCTATAAAACACACACCTAAATATAAAAAGCATGTGATTCTTGTATTAGTTTAGTTATTCAGACCAACGAGCGTTGCTATGTGCTGGTTTTCTTTTTGTTTTTATTAATAATTAAATTAATAATAATAATTTTACAACATTTGTGGCAAAGTAGAAAAGTTCCACAATTAACAAAACACACACAGTATTACAAAGGAATGTAGATGAGGGAAAAAAAAAATTAAATTAATAAATACATAATATAAAAAATTTAAAGAATAATAAATTATATAACCATATATATATATATATATACACATCTATGCACAATACTAGGGATTATTCATAAGATTTAGATCATATATTACATGTTTAAGTTATAGCGTCTTTCTTTTCCAGAAAATTTACAGATGAGAAAAAAAGTTCTTTCTGAGGAAGGATGGTTTGTTTTATGAACCTGCACTTGCACAAAGATTACATTTAGAATCATATCATATTTTTAGCCATGCATAAGAGTAACATAAATTAAATTTGGGGAAAAGCCAGTATATCTGTATATCGTCCCAAAAGGCTTTAGACTGTCGATTCAATATTTACATCACAGAAAAAACGACCATTGTCATCCATCCCAAAACCCTGCTGTTCTGTGCAGTTTAGCTGTTTATTCTCTTGTCTTGTGGTCTCCTCTCATTGTTTTGTGTATTGATACACCATAAGAACTGAAACGCACGTTTCAGTGCGTACTAAGCTTCATTACACTTGTCTCTAAATGCAAAAAAAAAAAAAAAAAAAGCATGGGCGTGAGAGGGTGACTAAACAGCTGCACTCGTGCCAACTCTGTTTTGGTCTAAATTTGGTCTTCAAATATTTGCCAGGTTAAAATGATCATTAAAATTATTATTTCCCCCCAAAATGATTTTTTTACTCAAAGTCTGAACCAAGCAACAAAATAACAAATGTTCTATCTATCCGCCTGTGTAATATAATTTATTTTGGGTATTTTTTGCATATTTTTGCTCATCTAAAGCCGTTAGCTCAGGCGCTCTGGTTAGCATCCTAAATTAGCTTCTTGTGGCCCTCTTCCGCCTTTTCCCTCGTATAAACTGCGAAGCGTTTGGCTCAGCTCTTGGTAATCCGGTTATTTCTGTACAAATTCCGATAAATCCCTCTCCAAAACAAGTCAAAATGCTGGCTATGGTCCGGAAACAGCTCAAAAGTCACCCGGCTGTAAGTACATTAGAAATACTTTGTCGAAATTGACACAGAAACGTTTGATTTCACTTGTCACTATCTGCATCATTTTTGAGGCTAACTTAGCATAGCATCAGTAGTTAGCATAGCATCACTAGTTAGCAGTAGTGACGCTAGTTCGACTTTGACCGCACTGACTTTGACAATATTTACTGATATTATAACGGTGTTTAGTAATTATTTAAAACTACAAAAGTACAATATAGATAAAAACATGGACACGGGGACTGTGGTCCTGATAGTTGGAGTTTGGAGTCATCTGAGGACACTGCAGTCTGTTGAGCGTCTAGTTAGCAAGAAATGTGGCTAACTTCTGTAGCTGCTCAGGTGACGCCAACAGGCACCTGCCATGTATTTTTCCATACTGACTGCAGATTCTCAGTATTATGTTTTATTATGTTTAAGTAAAATTTTGCTCCGTATACTTTCAGTTACTATATTAACTATATTCTGTTCATTATGACCATTTTTGTTTTGTTTGTTTTAATTGTGCAATATTGTGATGGGACTTTAAACACATACACTATATATATATATATATATATATATATATATATATATATATAATGCACTTTACACTCAAGTAGATTTTTCAGTGGATACTTTTACTTCACTACATTTCAGAGCAGTATCTGTACTTTCTACTCCACTACATTTTTTAACTTGACTGAAAAATAAATGTTTTATTGTTTGAAAATTGCTGAAAAGGCTGAGGGTTTATTTTTTAACACATTTGTAGTTTGAGCAAATACAAATAAAAACGCCTTGGCTGTACTGGTTCATAATCTTTTGGCTTGTATTGTGTTTTATGGCATTTGAGCTGCCTCTGGTACAAAGATATACTCAATATTTTTACTTGAGTATTTTTTTGCCCCGGTATCTGTAGTTTTACTTAAGTAACAAATTTGTGCATTTCCATCACTGGTTTTGGAGGTGAGCTTGCAACAGTTCAGTAGAAGATGGCATGTTATTTAGTACCACTCCCTAGCTCGCATTAGTTTATTGTGGGAGTTGCGTTCTAAAAATAACCATCGAAATCCCTGAAGTAGTCAGCTTTATTTTTTACAATTTATAATATATGTTTTAAGGCTGTAAACCCCCTCACCGCACACTTTAAACAAGAGAGAAATGTGAGAAAATGTTAATGCAAATGTAAGAAAAGTGTATAAACTCTCTCAAAGTTCAAATCTTTGTCGGTGCAGAACGTTTCATCGACATTATGGGTTTTGTCGGGGAGAAAAGTTGCAAACATACAGCACTTCAGAGTCACACTGTGATCCAACATTTATGTAAATTTGTCTGAACACATTCTGTACTGTACAGGAGACATAGCACTGAGGAGACTGACAATGTCTAGAGTCCCTCAGCCCATCAGGATGCAAAACACAATGCACGCTCATAATCTTTAAAAAAAAAAAAAAAAAAAAAGCATGCAAAATTGCACAAAAAAAATCTGCTAAACAGCGAGGCCGCGAAAGGTGAACTGCGTTATAGTAAGGGACAACTGTACTTCAGTTTGACTTTTTGTGTTCTCTAGATCAGTGAGAGATGTCAATATATTATTTTGCTGGGTTAGTGTTACACTTAAGTATAGTTTTGTATATGCATTTTGTGTGCGATTGTGATTCATTTAATGTCTCTTCCAGCTCATCCCCTTGTTCATCTTCATCGGGGGTGGTACTGCCATGTCCATGATTTACCTCGCTCGTCTGGGCTTGAGAAACCCTGATGTCTGGTAACTTCCAAAATTAGTTCTTAATTATAATGATAAACTATAATGGAATGTCTAGATAGCAGCAGTATAGGGTTCTCTTATTAATGTGTTTCTCATGCTACAGCTGGGACCGCAAGAACAACCCCGAGCCCTGGAATAAACTGAGTCCAAATTACCAGTACAAGGTGTGTTTCGTTATGATGTCATTTATTTACCTTTGCCAAAGTTTGAGTGGATTAGTTCTACTAGAGTTGGATTAATTGCATGGTGTAATCTTGTTAAGGCTCTCTTGTGGAAGCAAATCCGATTTCCTTTCCTGAGAGTAATTGTAGAACATTTAACAAGCTGACTATCTTGTGTAGTTATTTTTTTATTTTTTTCTAACAATTGTTTATGCTTTATTTTAGCTTTTTGCTGTCAACATGGACTACAGTAAACTCGAGAAGAACCGCCCTGACTTCTAAAATGTTTCATCATTCTGGACCAAAACTGGACTTTAAATTTGAGCTTATGCACACAGCTCCTAATGGCAAAACCACAAAGGTTCTGAACAAACCAGGCTCATCCGCACAAATGTTTTATTTAATTTAAGGTCATTTAACCTCATTGACGTCATGTCCCTTACCTCCATTTTGTTTGGGAGTTTGTCAATAAACGTTGTGACCTCTCATAATTTGCTGCATGTTTAATTTTATTTCACCATCACATCAGTTTATCCTGCATGAGCACGTGTTTCTGTTTACAGCTGTTGTCATGCTTCTGTTATGGTTCCTCTTGCCTCAGATCACCCTCGTCCTGTTTTCACCCAGCTGCCAAGGAACTTCACTTCTGTTCTGCTCTTGGCCTTTGTCCAGAGCCTTATCAGTTGGATTGGGTTATTGCTTAGCTAGGCTGTGTCATAACAATGGGGTTTCTCCAGTGACATTCAAACATTTTTTTTTCACATAACACAAAATACTCAAATGCATGTCACAAGTTTTACTTTTCTATCTGCAGCAGCATGTACATCATTATCTGGAAGCAACTGTTAAAAAGGGTCATCACATATTGGTCCACGTTACCTGGAGACGAGCTGAAAACCTCCTACTTTGAGACGCAAAATGTATGAGAATTTTAATCTTTGCTTTAATAAATAGAAGGGACAGCAATGGAAGGTAAGAAAGTTAAAGTACTGTACTTGTACTGTAAATTTGTATATCTGTACTTAAGTAGATTTAAAATGAATACCTTTTTACTACACTTCATTTGAGAGCAGTATTTGTACTTTCTACTCCACTACATTTTTGAACTGCTCTGAAAAGAGTATTTTTTTGATTGTTTAAACATTACTGAAAAACTGAGGGTTGATTTTTAACACGTTCATAATTTGAGAAATACAAAAATATACAATTAAAAACAGAAAATATAAATTATTTCTGCTGAACAAAATCTATCAAAATCATATCTGAAGCTTCACTAGACCTCAAAATCTGCATGAAATACTTAAACTTTTTACTCTTTAAGTGCATTTTTAAACAGGTTCTTAAATACTTTTACTTAAGTAGATTATTTCATGTGATACTTGAGTCTTATTCTGTATTGTCCCACCCGTTGCTCACTCTTGACCACCTCTACAACTCCGCCTTTTACAAAAATCCGATTCCCTTTGCTTTTCTTCAGACTAATGACTCTATAATTGGCAGCTTTTGTCACGCCTCCAGGACAAAGGCGATGGGCGATGTTTCTTCATATAGAATACAATTGCTCTCACAGAGATAGTGTTGTAAATGTCAACAGGGCTCCGCTTCCCTTGTGCTGCTCGGAGGAATGTGACGAGCCGCCGCCGCCACCGTGCTGCAAATGTCAAGGAGACCGGCGTATTTGAATAGAAGCTCACGTCTTAAATAGCCCTCTACAACCAGAGTACACACTTTCATATGGTTCAGCCCTGAGAACTCAAAATGAACTACTGCTGTTGTCACAAGACGTTACATCACTGGGACTGTGTTTTGAGCAGTGGAAGAAGTTGAGAGATGAGATTTTGTTGCTGAAGTAAAAGTACAGATACAGAGGGGAAAAAATACTCAAGTAAAAGTATCACATGAAAAAATCTGCTTAAGTAAAAGTATTAAAGTACCAGTTAAAATGCACTTAAAGAGTAAAAAGTTTAAGTATTTCTCAGAGTTTTAGTTGATTAAGTAAAAGTACAGATACAGAAGGAGAAAATACTCAAGTAAAAGTAGCATATGGAAAAATCTACTTAAAAGTATTTAACTGTTTAATTTTTTACTCTTTATGTCAATTTTTAAAGTATTTCTCAGAGATTTTGTTTTAAAGCTATATGTATAAAATGATACAGATTTTTTTTTTTTCATTTTTCTTATGAATTTTGTGTATTTATTTTTTTGCTCAAAGTCGAAGCTTGAAATCGAAAACTTTAGTCAGGATGTTTCCACGAACATTGTAAAAATAACCCCTCAAATCAAATGAAAAGTACTTTTTACTTTTCAGCTGATCTCAAAAATATAGTGGAGTAGAAAGTACAGATACTGCTCTCAAATGTAGTGAAGTAAAAGTTAAAAGTATCCACTCTAAAATTTACTTAAGTACAATTTTCAGGTATCAGATACTTGTATTTCCTCACCTTCCACCTCTGGTTTTCAGTCGTTCTTGATGTCACTCCTTTGGCATCGTAGCACTGTTTTTACCACAACAAAATGACAGCGTTCAGCCTGAACAATGCCCATTTCACAAAGTTTGCTGTGAAACCTGCCATTTTCTCCATTGGGAACAATCAGAAAGTAGTTGACCCATTGTGAGGCTGAGTTCAAGAGGAAACACTGACACAAGACACAGATACTGGAAACATATACAGCAGAAAACCAATGCAAATGTACTACAGTGAAGTCCTAGCCATAACAGGTTTCTGTTTTAGTGAATCAGTGAAGTAGCACTACTCTGAATGTGAAATCCGTCTGTTTACAACTTTAAGGCCTTTATAACGTAGCATAGACTGTTAAATCACGGTATTCCCAGAGACTTTCTACCTATTTTCTGATTAAAAACAAGCCTTTTTTCTAACCTCTTGTTGGTTTTGTAGCTCTAAACCTGAAATAAAACAACTTGACAATTACTCAGATGGATGTGCGTTCTTTTTTGAGTCTTTTATACATCAGTAATGAAGTGTTTAATATGTAAAATGAATGTAATTTGTCAAAAGTTGGCAGGTCTACTGTTTACACCGCACGCAGACTCTTATGTTTACTGAAAACAAGAAGGACATAAAACATTATACATAAAATACATCATGAAATGCCCTCTAAATGGTGGACTCGTGTAAAATTAAAGTTTCATTGTGGAATCTTTTTGTAGATTTATTTTGAGCTCTATAAATTACTTCATATTTGTGATATCGTCTTAGGGCTCAGTGTAGTTCAGATACAGCTTTGTTATAACAAGGATTTTCTGTGCCATAGACTATATAAATGAACATACCTAACCTGCTAGCCTCTGCGTTACAAATAGGAAGTGATCATGTGTGCACTTCCGGCTCTTTTGACACTGCCTCTAATTCACTTTACGCTGAAAAACTGTGTCCCTTCTCTCTGTAACTGCTGCTGTCAGACTTGTCATTTTGGTCTTAAATGTTCATATTAACCTGCTCTACATGATCCTGAGGTTTTTATTTCACTTTTGTGACTGTAAATCAAGATATGAACATTAAAAACAGACCAATCAGGCGCCTTCTTTCCCCAAGCTCACTCCTGATAGCGTTAGCAACAGGTTTGACTGACAGTGTTATGACTGGAGCTGAACACTGTATGTGACGTCACACTCACTTAGTCCACCTCTTTACTCAGTCTATGCTCTGTGTTAGCTAACTCACTGTTAGCTAACTCTCTAAACTAATATCCACTTTTATCAAAAATTGGAAAACATAAAATAAACAACCTATTAAAATCCAAATTAATTAAAATAAAGACGACCTAATTATTTTATTTATAGAATACTTCAAAATTAGCATTAGCATTAGCATTGAGACGCAGAAGTGTCTATGGTGAAGTATTCATTTTATTTGTGATTAACATGTTGTCAGTGACCTCCACCCACCTCTCCCTGTCCATCGTCTGACCCTACCATCCTAACCTCTGACCTCTGACCCCTAACACACCTGCAGCTCCCTGTCCCCTGCCTAATCTTTAAATACCGAGCATGGTTCAGTAAAAACCACAGAGACAAAACTGGACAGGAAGTAGTGATGCTAACAGTGAGGTAGAGGGCGCTGTTGTCTACACACAGCCAATTTATAAGTTGCATCTCTCAAGTTCCACTGGAGCTTAACTTTATATTTTATTTGCATGAAAAAAGCAGGTTGAATATTTAAGATAATATCAGTTTTAAAATATTTACAAATCACACGTGATAAGTCCATGTTAACATCAACCTAAACTAGCGCAACACAAGCTAACGCAGGTCAAAATAATGCTACTTTGCCACTTTATTTATGATCCAATTCCAGCCCAGGTGCCAAGCCGCGAGCGTGGGTCGTTTTCTGATGGACAGCGAGGGCATCCAGAGTTCAATCCTCCAGGGACAAAACAAGATGCGACGGTAAAGCCAATCTGACCTGCGTCTTTAGCCTCCTCTGTCTGACCTTTGACCCCAGGCCTCTTCCAGCCTCAACACTAAAGGTACCACACAAAAATAATGAGGGTGGGAATGACGGGAGGTGCGGCGCGACGTGATTGCCGCTGCCGCAAATTGCCTCGTGAAGGTCATGGCAAAGGTCAAACAGGAGAGTACAAATGATGCTACGCTATTCAAACAGACAAAACGCACAACATCACAAACATGCTGGGCCGCCGAGTCAAAGTCCACAGTCTTATGAAGCTTATTACAAGATTCTTCTGGTCAAAATTCAAGTTTTGGACCAGATCTCGTTCAGCAAGATATCGCAATGTTAAAAAACTGAATGAGACGATGTGTTCAGACTTTTGACAGATTTTTTTTTCTTTACGTATATTTGACACTGAATAATTAACCTGGAATAGACTCTATATAATTGAGATTTTAGGCTCAGTTCTTCTCTCAAAACACTCTGTTCCACCTTGTGATGTCATCGTGTGGTAATACAGGAAGTGCTCCACTGTGTTTTTAAACTCCACACACCTTCACGAGAATCATTTGGATCATTTCAGTCCTAGAATTGCTGATTTCTACTGAACTAAAGGTAAAAGGAGCTGTTAACTTGAAAACTACCACTTCATGACATCACAAGGTGGAATGGAGCATTTTGAGATTTGGAGATGTAGACAGACTAATAATAAAGTGTTACTCGAACATTTGTGAATGAAACAAAACACAACTCCAGGTCTGTTTGTGATGAGCAAACACTAGAACAGAAAATAGCGTAATATGGGCCCTTTAAAACACGAATTACAACAAATATATCTCATTTCGATACAGCCTGTTCCATGTGAGCAAATTGTTCAGCTGCAAATGTAAGTAATACAAATACTACATAATTCCTTACATATATCTTACTTCATATATTTGATGTCTTCTGTTTGTATGAATGAGAGGGCGTGTCCAAACTTTTACCTGGTCGTGTTCTGTATTTTCTTTATATTTCCAGGAGTAAAACAGGGCAGTCATAAAAGGTCATATGGCAAATTAATAGAAGACTTAGAACCTCGCGAGTACCTTTCTCTCATAGCTGATGTACTCTTACTCTTAAACGCACCAAATGTCCCCCAAAGCTGCCGAGCCTGAGCTTAAAGCCGCTAACATCACTCGAGGGGGGAGCAGTTCCATAAAAATGCTGCGCCGAAAGCTAGAATTTCACAAATGATTAAAAGCGATAAATCCACGGAGCTAAATGTCATCCGTACTGCTGCATAATCACACTGCTCAAGTCTCACACGGATCACATTAAAATGCACTAAAGAGGAAGAGGAGGAGGTGGATGAAGAGGAGGAGGAGGAGGAGGAGGAGGAGGAGGGGAGGGAGGAGGAGAGGGAGGAGGAGGTAATAATAATCACACTGCTTAAGTTTCAAGAGCACATGGATCATATTAAAATGCACTAAAGAGGAGGAGGAGAAGGATTAGGAGGGAGGGGAGGAGGAAGACGTGGGGGAGGATGAGGAAGAGGTGGAGGTGGAGGAGGAGGAGAAGGAAGAGGAGGAGAAAGAGGAGAAAAAGAAGGAGGTGGAGTAGGAGGAAGAGGTGAAGAAGAAGGAGGAGGAAGTGAAGAAGGAGGGGGAAGAGGAGAAGAGGGAGGAGGAGGAAGAAGAGGATGGGGAAGGGGACAAGAAGAAGGTGTAGGAGGAAGAGGAGAAGAAGACTGAGGAGGAAGAGGAAGAGAGGGAGGAGGAGGAAGAGGAGAGGCAGGAGGAGGAGGTGGTAGTGGAGGAGAACGTGTCGCAGTCGGGCAGAATATGTCGAACATTATTGAGAAAAACATAATTACAACCTGGCAACATTATACCAGTGTTATTATCACTAATGCTCCTAAACTGTAAATATCTAGTTATTTTAAAGCTCCACTGTGTAACTTTTGAGCTAAAAAAAATGGCAAAGGGAAAATGCTCACGGTTTACCTGAAGGAACTACTCACCGATACACCGCTGAGCCAATGATGTTTATGTCGAGAGCGGGGTTTGAACCAGCAACCTTCAGATCAGTGGACAAACGCTCTACCAACTGAGCCAAAAGAAAATGTTTTTACAGCATCTCATATCTCCACAAACCTGACTCTGTCTGAGAGTCTGTTCCAACTTTTTTCCATGGACATTTTGTTCTTTTGGCTCTAATATTCAATTTCCATGTAATCAGGAGTTACCCCTTCCAGAAAGTTACATGGTGTTGTTTTAAAGGGCCCATGCTACACAGTTTTCTGATCTGTTCTAATGTTTCCTCGTCACAAACAGACCTGGAGCTGTGTTTTGTTTCATTCACACATGTTTAACACACAAAATCTGAGAAGAACTCAGCCTAAATCTGAGTAACTCTTTGTTATTAGTCTGTCTACATCTCCAAAGCTCAAAATGCTCTGTTCCACCTTGTGATGTCATGAAGTGGCAGTTTTCAAGTTAACAGCTCTTTAAACATGTGTGAATGAAACAAAACACAACTCCAGGTCTGTTAATTTCTATAAAGACATGTCCTCAGCTCTGTTACTCTCTGCCCTGTACTTTTAAAAAAGTATCGAAAATCATATACTAATCGATGCAAAAACTCATATCAAAACTACACACTCATTTTTCGCAAGTATCGATACTGAAAGTCACATTCACAGGACAAACATGGACCTTTCCTGAACATCTTTAGAATGATCTTGAGCTGTATCAGAACAAGTATAAGACACAGACTAGTATACGCCCATGGACCACTATTGAACCTACGGGACTAAAGCAGGACTAAACCAGGACCAAACCAGGACTAAAATAGGAGTAAGTAGGACTAAACTAGGACTAAACCAGGACTAAACCAGGGCTAAAATAGGACTAAAACAGGAGTAAGGCAGGGCTAAACCAGGACTAAAGCAGAGTTAAACCAGGACCAAACCAGGACCAAACCAGGACTAACGCAGGACTAAACCTCTATTCCTCCTCTTTCCTCTCTTCTCCCTCCCTTCTCTCCCCCCCCCCCCCCCCATTTTTAACCTCCTTCCTCTCCCACTATACCTCCCCTTTCTCCCTGTCGCTCTCATCTCTTCTTTCCTCTCATCTTTCCTCCTTTCTCCTCCTCTCTCCACAGATATAAGGCCACATGGGAGCAGAAATCAAACATTTAATGTGGAAAATCACATTCATTCACATATCGTCTAAATACATTGTGTTTTTTTATGATGATCGTGGCATCGGAATCATTATCAAGTCTACTACAAGTCCTTCAAATCGAAAAGTCTGAGAAACAGGACATTTGGAAGTAACAATATGTAGAAACATTTTGTCTCACGCTCTCTCCCTCCTCCGTCTCCGATTTCGTTCCCATCTCATTCTTCAAGGTCTGATATTTTTATTTCCCATGAAGGCCAGACATGAACTGATGCACTCGGCCACGAAAAGAGAGTTGTCGCCAAAGTTTCGTCCTCACAAAACCACTCTGATCCTTGAGCCGGCTCACTTGCGATGACAAAGTGCCATTTGCGGCAGATGCACAAAAAGGTCACGGTTGTCGATGTGTTTTTGCATGAGAGATTGAGCTGGATCGTGGCAATTTAGCAAGCGTTTCAGCAGGAATACCGCCCGAATGAATCATGGGAGAAGGCTCAGGGACGGTACGGCGGAGAGGTGCTTTATGTGGCGTTCGGGGCCGTGCATCAGTCAGTTAGGAGCCCATTGAGCGGCGGAAACTCAGAGGCCCGCCGTCATAAATACAAGGTCCACAGCTCGGAGCCCAAAAACAAGCGTCTGATGAAAGTGTCCTTCTGCCCGGCGCCGTTACACTGTCGGGGAAATGTTTGAAGCTTTGAAGTTTGACGAAATGACGGTAGTGGTGTTTTTTTTTATTTTTCTGATTTTAGAATGTGATGAATGATGCTGCCAGAAGGGGGGGCAAGAGACAGTGTTTCCTCTTGATTACTTCGTATTATCGAAACGGTAAATTTGCAAAATGAGCCTGATCGTTTATATCAGGGATGCAGTGATCCGGCTTTTTCAGTTCCGATACTGATTTCAATGCTGCAGCTTGGAGTGTCTGCCGATACCGGATATCGACGGGGACTAGAGAAGAGACTGAAACCAGGATTTATTTCCTTCAAGCAAAAATTAAATAAGCAGCCTGACATTTCTAACATACTTCTGCAGTGAGTCTCTTTAATGTGTTGTATTGAGGTGAAGTGACTGTAGTAGTGAGTCTGAGCCTTCTATTGTATTTGAAAGTTCCATTCATTCATCCATCCTCCCAGACCTACCTCACCCCAGACACTTCCTCCAGCTCCTTTGGTCTCTCTCCCAGCTGAGAGACATAGTCCCTCCAGTGTTAGCAACAGCTTTGATTGACAGTGTTGCTAAGCACCTGCTCTGTACCTTCAACAGCCTCCCTCCGGATTGGCTCTTTGGTTGCTATGATACTCATGGTCGAAATTCCAAATATGGAACTCTGCTCTAAATTAGCCCCTAAAACCGTTAGCATTGATGAGCTTCATTTGGCTGGAGCCAAACACTGTGGGTGACGTCACACTCACTTAGACCACTTCCTTATAAATTCTATGGTTCAACCAGGATATCGACCAAATTGAAATTTTGAAGCCGATATCCCTAAATTTTATTACTGAGTTGATCCCAGGATTATAACAAAAATCTGCATTTGAACAGTATTTATTTCACCTGGCCTCATCTGTATGAAGAAGCATTTAGTGCCCCAGAGGGTTGTGTGATGTCATTCTTTTCTTTACTGTAGGTCATTACCTCAGTACAGGCCCCGGTGCGGAGCAGATTGAGGTGCATTTGAGTTTCAAAGGGGAACAAAAATAACACACCTCCATTACATGACATTATTTTAGATGCCATAGATGCCAGAAAGAAGGGTGGAAACCACAGACTGTGTAAAGAAGTCGACTAAGTGAGTGTGATGTCGCTCACAGCGCTCAGCTCCAAATGAAGCTCATCGAGGCTAGAGCAGTTATAGCGGTCAATCTTGAGCTGAGTTCCATATTTGGAATTCTGCAAGTATCATAGCAACCAAAGAGCCAATCCAGAGCGAGGCTTCCAGCTCCTTGGTAAACCAGTGTTGCAGGTGCTTAGCAACGCTGTCAAACAAATCTAGCAGGAGCGACCTTGAGTAAAGAAGGCACCTGATTTGTCTGTTATTAATGTTCATATCTTGATCATGGGCTCTCCATTCATTTTGTCTCTAATTCACTTTACATTGAAAAATTGTCACCCCTCACCCCACATCAGGCTCGTCATTTTGGTCTTAAATGTTCGTATTAACCTACTTTACATGATCCTGGTGTTTTTATTTCACTATTGTGTCTGTAAATCAAGATATGAACATTAATAATAGACAAATCAGGTGCCTTCTTTCCCCGAGGTCGCTTCTGCTAGCGTTAGCAACAGGTTTGACTGAGTGTTACTAAGCGCCTGCTCCATGCTGAACCAGTGGTGTGAGCAGGAAAAGGCGTTACCTTCAACAGCCTCGCTCTATGCTATGATATGGCACTCGAAGTTGGAATTCAAAATATGGAACTCTGCTCCAAATTAGCCGCTATAACTGTTAGCATCGATGAGCTTCATTTGACTGGAGCTGAACGCTGAGGGTGACGTCGCACTCACTTAGTCCACTTCTTTACACAGTCTATGGTGAGATATAATACATAACATAGGTGACATGTCTGCTTCTCCCCTCAGCATTGGCATCTGTCTTGTGTGTTTTTTTTGTTTTTCATTGCAGTCACGTTAGCAAAGCAGGTCAAAATTTAAATAGCTGAAAATAGAACATCTGGCTGGGTCTTGTCAGTCAGCAATGCGTAATGAAAAATGGAAATTGGGACGTTCTTCAAAGAGACAGAGGCCTGGCGGTACTGTCCTGAGTACATACAGGCCTGCCAGTCTCCACGGAGCCCCGCCCCCCAAACGTGTGCTACATTGGCAGGTGCTGCGGTGGTCCCGTACGTGCGGGTGCCAGCTCGTTAGCGTGCGCAGGCTGGTGTAGCTGCAGCTGGCATCATTAAACTTCAAACACCAAAAGGACTCGGGGTATCGCCACAGGACGGAGCGCTCGCCCCTCTGCCAACAGCTGACGAGAGCTGAGACGAGACCCATCTCTGCTGCGCAAACAAGAAAAACACACAGAAAAACACACAGAAAAGCACACAGCGGAGGGAAAATTACATCCAGACTCCAGTAAGACCAGAGTGTACTCCCATGGACCGCTATGGAACCCACCTCCACTCTCTTTCTCCCCATTCTTTCACCTCCTTCCTCTCCTAGTTTACCTCCCCTTTCTCTCTCTTCTCTTCCTCCATCACTCTTTCTCTCATCTCATTTTTCCTCCTCTCTCTCCATCCTCATCCCTCCTTCCTCTCCTCACATAGACTAGTATACAGCCATGGACCACTATGGAACCAACCTGGACCACCGAGCACTTTTCTCCTTTCTCTTTCCTCTCTTCCCCTCCAATCGCTCTCATTTCTCTCCTTACATTCCTTCACACTCATTCTTTCCTCCCCCTCTCCTCATCTTGCCTCTATTCCTCCTCTTTCCTTTCTTTTTCCTCCCTCCTTTCTCTTTCTCCCGATTCTTTTACCTCCTTCCTCTCTCAGTATACCTCCCCTTTCTCTTTCCCCTCCTCCGTCTTGCTCTCTCATCTCTTTCCTCTCATCTTTCCTCCTCTCTCTCAACTTTACCTTTACCTTCTCTTCTCCCTCATCCCTCCTTCCTCTCCTCACAGGACTCTCCCACTGTGACGTACACACTTCCTTCTCCAGTTTTATTTTCTTAATCGCGTCGTCATTTTGGTACAGGTTTTTAAAAATCAGTTACCTGCTAGTGTGATGTGCAGCATAGGGGGCGTCGACAGCATGCGGCACTTTGTTATGATGTTTACGGCAACGTCAGCTCCCACTGGGCACCATCAGCAGACATGTTTCTTTTATTATGTCGTTTTAGATGAATATTGTGATTTAAACTGTGCAAATTGTAACAAAAGTTGCCACCAAAAAAGGTCACACACTCTAATATTTTGTTGTTCCACCTTTATCTTTGATTACAGCACTCATTTGCTGTGGCATTGTTTCGATTTCGCTTCTGCAACGTCACAAGACTTATTTCCATCCATTGTTGCATTCATTTTTCACCCAGATCTTGCATTGATGATGTTAGAGTCTGACGCTGCACAAAGCTTCTCCAGCGCATCCCAAAGATTCTCAATGGGGTTAAGGTCTGGACTCTGTGGTGGACAATCCATGTGTGAAAATGACGTCTTATTCTCCCTGATCCACTCTGTCACAATTTGAGCTTGATGAATCCTGGCATTGTCATTTTGGAATATACTCGTGCCATCAGGGAAGAAAAAATGCATTGATGGAATAACCTGGTCATTCAGTATATTCAGGTGTCAGCTGACCTCATTCTTTGAACACAGACTGTTGCTGAACCTAGACCTGACCAACTGCAGCAACCACAACATATTTGCTTAGTTAAATCCAGGTAGCGACTTTTATTTTTGGCCAGGTTTTCTTTAACTATACGAGTCTAGTCCTTTGAATCGAAATCAAGTTTGAAATTTTACTATCGTGACACTACCATAGACTTCTTGCAATCCACCAGTGTAGGAAAGATGCCATTTTGAAGTAACAATATTGAGAAACATTTTGGGCTATGTACTCTTCCTCCTCCAGCTCTGATTCTGCTCCCATTTCATTCTTCAAGGGCTGATATTTTTAAGAGAGCTGTCGCCAAACTTCTGTTCTCACAAAACCACACTGATCCTTGAGCCGGCTCACTTGCGATGACAAAGTGCCATTTGCGGCAGATGCACAAAAAGGTGGCGGGCCGGTGTAGCTGCAGCTGGCATCATTAAACTTCAAACCAAAAGGACCCGCCCCTCCGCCAACGGCTGACGAGAGCGGAGACGAGAGACGAGACCCATCTCTGCTGCAAACGAGAAAAACACACGGCGGAAAAACACGGAAGAAATGACACTAAACATGAACCAACAGACATGACATTAAAGGTGCACTGTGTAAGATACTGTCTCCATGGAGATTGTTTCTGTGAGCTGGGTTGTCTCTCCACAGATCTGCCTGGCGATGTCAACTATTGTCTCTGGATAAATAACTTAAATGCCATACTTTGGAATATTAAATGCAAAGAAATATTATCAATTACATGGAGATGAGCAGAATGCAGCATAAGAGACATAATTTAAATGATTTTATAAGTTAAAATAGTCTCTGTGTTTTACAAGACAATTTATTTTTTCTTATTTATATTGAAACTATCACATTTTTATTTAAATGTGTAAAAGAATGAAATATGAAATTGTGCTTTAATATAATAAAACATAAAAATACATAAATAAATGATTTTAAAAAACAGCCTCTGATAAGAACGCTAATAATAATAATAATAATAATAATAATAATAATAATAATAATAATAATAATAATAATAATAATAATAATAATAATAATAATAATAATGGGGACAGTGCAATGAGTGGAATGTGAAAGTTTTATTTTGGCCCTTTTGTGACCCCAGCCCTTTGGGACAACAGATGTAAATGATCCTTTAGCTGTAATCTGGGGTGTTTACATTCATGCTGTATCATGTCTGTTCATTAACATGGACTGTCCCAATCAAATAAATAAATAAATCATGATTATCAATCACATTTACATAATTTATATATTTAAAATGAGTCTGGATATAAAGTAAATGTTGCGTCCCCCACCACTACGTCACCACTACCCCACCCCTACTCCACCCCCACCACTACCCTACCCCACTCCACCATTATCCCACTTCACCACTGCCCCACCTCAGCTCACTCCTACCCCACCCCACCTCTACTCCATCTCACCTCACCCCACCCCGACCTCTCCATGACTCCACCACTACCTCACCGCACCGTGACCTCACCCTGACCCCACCTCTACCCTACCTCTACACCACCTCACCCCACCCCGACCCTCCACCACTATCCCACCTCTACCCCACCTCATCCCACCCCGATCCCCCACCACCCCGACCCCACCACTACCCCCTCTACCCCACCTCACCCCACCCCGACTCCACCTCTACCCCACCTCGACCCCACCCCCACCACTACCCCACCACTACCCTACCTCACCACACCCCGACTCCATCACTACTTCACCTCTACTGACCCCACCTCACCCCACCCTGACCCCACCTCACCCCACCCTGACTCCACTTCTACCCCACCGCAGCCCTACATCACTCATAATAATAATAATAATAATAATAATAATAATAATAATAATAATAATAATAATAATAATAATAATAATAATAATAATAAATACATGGACTTGACAGTATACAGTGATATTAATATTTTGAAAGATAAAAAAAGAAAGAAAAAAGAATATATTACTTTCTTGTTGCTACTTCTACAAAAAAAATAAAGTCCCAGTATCACAAAACATGTCCCTTTAGTCATAAAGTCAATACTTTTGGACTCAATATGCCATTTGGTTTTTATGAAAAACACAAAAAACAGCGTATACTTTTTGTCATAAAGTCGATAAATGTGACACGTAAAAAAAACAAAAAAACAAAACTTTATTGACGTTCTTACAAACATTTCCAGTTTTACTTGAGGGGGGATGGCAGGTTTAATTTTGGAGTGGCCATATTGGTCCCAGTGACGCAGTTGAGCGCAGATCCCAGCAGAGCCTCCAACTGCTCCTGTGCGCCCCCTATCACCCTGTTTCATTACGACGTCTCCACACGCTCAGACCTCCAGACTTCCAACTGAGCTATGAATGAAAATGTCTTGATTATTTGGCACAAAATTGGTCCCAATAGATTCATTTCATGTTTGGTCATAATGGGAGAGTCCTGTCTGTCTCAGCTGCGGGCAAATGTCCACCAGTTATTTGCATTTTACAAAAACATGGGGCAGAAGAATATTAACATAACCCTGTCCAAGTCTGGTCAAATCTCAGAAGCTAAGCAGGGCCTGGTTAGGACTTGGATTAGAGACCGTTGTTGTGTCCTGAGGCAAGACGCTTCATCCAAATTGTGTAGTATGACTGTGGTACGTGAATCACTGGACACGATATTGCTGCTTAGAGCTGTCTTGAGTTGGACTAGTGGCCACTCATTGGTATCACAACGAAAAAAACAAACAAACTCCTTTCTCATGAAGTGCAATGTAATCACAAACTGTTGATGTTCGGCTGACAGGGACTGACAGGGAATCTACAGCTTCACAAAGGTTGAATTTTGTGGCGATTTTGACCTATTTTCAGATCATAAACTTTTTTTCAGCTCAAAATCCACCACTTTTTAATTGCTATGCTCTACGTCGGCTCTAGCTAAGCTCAAGCTCTGATTGGTTAGAGCGGTCACATGGTATGACATGATCGAGCATGTGAGCGACGTGAACGAGCCCAACTGTCATGAACGAGCTGCAGGTTTAGAACGTGGCTTAGAAGCTCCTGGAAGCACAAACATTAGCATTTATAATTTAAATATTATCGTCGCTCAAAGTCTCATGGGGCGTAGCTCAAATGCGCAGTGTCCATGGTCAGGAGCAGATGTACCTAGCCACTACAGGCTAAACTAGCAGCATGTTTAGGCCCAGGGGCTTGGTGTTGGTGGTGGTCAGAGATTGGCGGCCTCACTCCTGTCCGTCTGTCCCAGGGCAGCTGTAGCTACATTAGTATCGTACCACCATCAAGTGTGGAATGAATAAATAATGCACCAAACTGTAACGTGATTTTGAGTATCTGGAAAGACACTGTATAAGACAAATATTATGATTATGATGCTAATTATTATTATTATTGCGGCAATGATATAACACTCTGAAATATGGTAATTCATATGAATAAAAAAACAAATATTTTCTGTGATTTTTGACAATTCAGCAAAATGATTGTATTTTAGTATTAACATGAACTTTCCCTCTTCCAGCTACAGTTGTAACACTATACAATCGTTTATTTAAAACACTGTTCCACTGTTGCTACATAAGTACGTAAGTTAATGTCTTTGTTCATGTCTAATTCATTTTTAATAATCCAATCCATTTGTCTCCAGACCAATGTCACTGTTTACAACCGTCTCCAGTTCAAATCAATATCCACTTTGGGAACAGGGTTATAACAGAACACAGCCTGCGTTGTGCTACGAGGATAAATTTCCATTGTGAAAAGGTCCATTAATGTGTCTAAATGTTCCTTTGGGAAAATGACGGGCAAAACAGAGGAACTAAAAACAGTTGTTGCACTTAAAGGTCCTATATTACACGAAACAGACTCTTGTAGCTTTAATCCATGTTCTAATGTTGTTTCCACCTCAAAAACAGACATGGAGTTGTGTTTTGTTTCATTCACACATTTTGAGTAACACCTTGTAATTAGTCTGTCTACATTTCTAAAGCTCAAAATGCTCTGTTCCACCTTGTGATGTCATGAAGTGGGAAGTTTTCAAGTTAACAGCTCCTTTTAATTTTAGTTCAGTAGATATTGACAATTCCAGAGGTGAAATCATCCAGATGATTCTAATGAAGGTGTGTGGAGTTTAAAAAAACACAGTGGAGCACTTCCTGTATTACCACATGATGACATCACAAGGTGGAACAGAGTGTTTTCAGTTTGAAAGAAGAACTCAGCCTAAATATGCAGGGTTTGTGTGTTAAACGTGTGAATGAAACAAAACACAACTCCAGTGAAGTGAAATTTTTGTAATATTCACTGTATAAACTAGCACATAAGTTTTTTAAATATTTGTATGAACTTGCGGGTATTTTTAGGAAATCATCTTGTGTAATGTGCATCTTAATAAGCTAAATTAATCTAGTAATGTAACTGTAAATTAAGCCATAGACTGTATTTATAAATGGACATAGCTAACCTGCTAGCCCCCACTTTCCAAATAGGTGATCATGGGTGCACTTTCGACTTTGACTCCAATTCACTTTCCATTGAAAAACTGTGTCCCCTCTCTCTGTAACTGCTGCTGTCAGAGTCGTCATTTTGGTCTTAAAATGTTCGTATAACTGCTCTAGCCTCGAGGAGCTACATTTGACTAGAGCCGAGCGCTGTGGGTGACGCCACACTCGCAACTTGTGGGTCAGTGGATCAGACCTTTATGTCAAGATCTGGATTCGGACCACACCAACCTTCAGATCAGAGGACAAACACTGAAATCACTTGCTACTGTCGCCCCATGTAGCTATGTATACTACCTGGTAAATAAAGAAGAAATAAAAATATAAAATAAAAATATAAAATAAAATAAACAGTGTTCTCTCAGTTTAAGAGCACAGTGATAAACAGTGAGCCGTAGGTTAATAGGCCGGACTGCAGGAGTGGGCGGCTGCAGTCGTTATACACGTCCTTAATGAGGTCCTGGTGGCTCTTTAAAAGCAGCACACATGGATTTATCAGTGAAACGGTGAAGGAAAGGTCACAGCGATGGTCCAGCGCTCGGCTTATCTGACCCTTTGATTGTGGCGCATAGATCACCAAAGGATTATTATTGTTCTGTCAAAGAGGAGAGGCCCCTCAGGACCACGGGACTGACCAGCCAACTCTAGATGTTTCATGTTCTGAAATTATAGTGGGATTTATAAGTGGTTATATTTAATCTCTAATCAAAGGCTTCATATTTCAGTTCAATTCAGTGTATTTTTGTAAAGCCTAAAATCACAACAGCAGTCGCCTCTAAGGGCTGAACATGAGAAATGAAACAGAAACAGACAAACAAATTAATCAGCAGAAAACAAGGAAATGGAGAAGTGTCCGAGAACATCCTCTGACCTTAGACCTGCCTTCTCTGTAAGGAAAAACTCAAAAATAAAAAAATAAAAAAATAAATAAAACTAAAGCAGGACTAAAATCAGGATTAAAACCAGGACTAAATCAGGACTAAACCAGGACTAAATCAGGACTAAACCAGGACTAAATCAGGACAGGCAGCTGCAGATGTGTCCAGGACTATCTCCAGCTGCCATTTACAGTTAGAGTTACATTATCACTTTGGTCAGCAAGTACTTAGCAAACCCATAATGTCTTGATATTGGCTGTTTGAGTCCCATTCTCGACATAAACATCATTAGTTGAGTGGTCGGATTCACTGATCCACAGGTTGGTGGTGCAATTCCAGCTCCCACAGATGAATGCTGTCGTTGTGTCCTTAACCTGTCTGTATACACTGGTGTATGAATGTGTGTGTGAATTGATGTAAAGTGCTCTCAGTGCCTTGAAGCTGGTGTTGGTGGTGGTGTTTTCGCTGTGCTAATTCCCTCTGCTGCCAGTAGATGGCATGCTGCACCATATGAGAGTATACCTAGCGCTGAGGCTGTGAAATTATTTATTTTTTCTTCTTAATTAGGCATTGTTTCAAGTTCCATGAAACTCCAAAGTAAAGATACTGCAGACCACATTTAAAGGCCAATAAAAAGACAAACAATCCATAATGTTTGTTCTTTACGTGTTTAACAAGAAAAATATTTATTTGAATTCAATCAAATCCATTCAGATAGCATCGCTCTCAGTGTCAGTTGTGTGTATAGACTGTTTATATAAATGGACATAGCTAACCTGCTGGCCACCGCATCCCAAATAAGAAGTGATGTGCGCACTTCCACCTCTATTGACTCTGGCTCCAATTCACTTTCTATTGAAAAACTGTCACTCCTTTCTCTAACTGCTGCTGTCAGGCTCGTCATTTTTGTCTTAAAATGTTCATATTAACCCACTCTACATGATCCTGGTATTTTTATTTTGCTATTTTGTCCGTGAATCAAGATATGAACATTAATAACAGACAAATCAGGTGCTTTCTTCCCCCGAGGTCGCTCCTGCTAGCATTAACAACAGGTGATTGACAGCATTGCTAAGCGCCCATTCCCTGCTAAACCAGTGGTGTGGGCAGGAAGGGGCATTACCTTCAACAGCCTCGCTCCAGATTGGCTCTTTGGTTGCTATGATGCTCGCGGTCAGAATTCCAAATACGGAACTCAGCTCCAAATTGTCCGCTATAACTGCTAGCATCGATGAGCTTCATTTGACTGGAGCCGAACGCTGTGGGTGACGTCACACTCACTCAGTCCACTTCTTTATACAGTCTAAGTTTATGAATGTGTCATTTCAACCTGTCACTCTCCGCCTCTCAACCAAACCAATCTCCTTTAAGGCCAATTATATAAATCAACTCTCTCTCCCCTCCTTCATGTTGCCATTTCTGCCAAGTCCCCCGTGAGGAAAGTAGGTGGATTTATTTGCCAAATGATGGAAAAAATAATCAAATACACATTGAAACACATAGAGCTGTTGTTGATGTGTGTATGGGCCTGCAGAGAGCATTCTCCTGGCTGTATTCCTCTGCTCTGTGGAGGAGCCATAAAAGTTCTGATGGCTCCATTACGCCTCACGTTTCTCTTCACGTCAGTCCCTTGTGTTTGTACAAGTCTCTATAGTTTTATATATGTGCGAGTTTGTTGGCTCATTGTTTTGTAATGTTTTAAGTATCTTGGATCTAACTGCCTATGAGTTGGCATGGAGTGGTCTCATGGAAATTAGAAGTAACACTCTTTGTAGGTCCTTCATGCAAAAGATTTAGTGATGCAAAATACTGTTTCATTTGTTCATTTTCATTTCATTTGTCTTTATTTCTACACAGAGCCCAATGAGAGCAAAACCATAGACTGTATACAGAAGTGGACTGACCGGACGCTTAGCAACGCTGTCAATCAAACCTGTTGCTAACGCCAATGAGATCAACCTGGGGAAAGATGGCGCCTGATTTGTCTGTTATTAATGTTCACATCTTGAATCATAGACAAAATAGCAAAATAAAAACAGCAGGATCATGTACAGTGGGTTAATACGGACATTTAAGACCAAAATGACGAGTCTGACAGCAGCAGGTACAGAGAGAGGGGACACAGTTTTTCAATAGAAAGTGAATTGGAGCCAGAGTTGATGGAGCCGGAAGCGTGTCCATGCTTGTCTGGCACGCAGTGACTAGCAGGTTAGCTATGCCCATTATTGTATACAGTATATGGTTAAAATACAGAACAATACAAACAAAAACAACTGCGTAGGTCCATTTAAAATATTAAAAACAGGAGCAGGTGTGATAATAAATGTTTATCTCCACATTATTAAAGTGCTGCAGTGGCACCAATCTATCCAGTTTTACATGTCCTTGAAATGTTTTTTTATTTTTTGGAAGGCAAAATAACTAAAAGCTTTTTTTCCCCCATTTCAGTTCTAGTGCGTCCAGTTTTTAGACGGAGACAATCATGAGAACTTTTACCTTGTATTGGGGCGACAGTGGCTCAGTTGGTCTGACCCACAGGTTGGCGGTGCGATTCCAGCTCCCACAGATGAATGCTGTCGTAGTGTCCTTGGGCAAGACAACACCTCTATGTACACTGGTGTATGAATGTGTGTGCAAATGGGTGAGGTGTCCCTTGATCTAAAGCGGTTTGAGTTTCTTGAAGTTGAAAAAGCGCTATATAAAAATGTGACCGTTTACCATTTACAAACAAGTGACATATTCAGGCAGTTTATCAAGTAGTACATTTTATACATCATTAGAACCATCATTAGATTAGCTTGTGCCAGTTTTTGGGTCATGTGGATAGGCCCAGTAACTACAGAGATATTAACTCTAAACCAGGTCCACACATCTGCATCAGACACTTACACAACTCCACCATAGAAGACTTTATCATCAGTAACACGCCACTGCTCCAAATCATAACTATAATTCTTTATTTACATTACAGTAATTACAAAATAGATCATGTTGCCATATGCTGCGTTGCTAAAAATGCTCCGTTTTCATTCTCCCAGGTAACATCGGGGCTGCATGGTCTTTGAATGCCTGAAAAAGCCATGCGCTACTAATCAAAAATCAAATATGTTCACGGGGAGATAACAGATGATCAGAACGTATTGGTGCTAAAAAGGCTCTCGCTTCACGCTTTTCTTGTTCAAAAACTAGAGGACCTTGCCAAAAACGTCTCGTGGGACTGCCAATCACCCCCGTTAATGATAATACTGCAGACAAATGGAGGCAATAAGCTGCAATGGGATTAGGCCTTTTTATACAAGTATGGCAGGATCACTGTGGCACACGGCGGCACACTCTATATAGATTCGCACATTTAGCTGTAGGACGGTAGATAACGGTATAAACCAGCTCCAAAAGTTATATTGGAGTGATGGTGGCTCAGCTGGTAGAGCATTTGCCCACTGATCTGAAGGTTGGCGATTCGAAACCCTCATTCGACATAGACATCATCGGTTGAGCGGTCAGATCCAAGCAGTGACCCACAGGTTGGCGACGCGATTCCTGCTCCCACAAAAGATTGCTGCCGTTAACCGTGTCCTACTTCAACGGTTGCACACTTCGTCAGCTGCGTTTGAAGAGCAATTACATCACTTTCGGTGCGACAAAGCCTGTCCCGTTTCACGCAGCCGACGAATGCGGCCAACAAATGTGCCCTGCGTTTCCATGGAGATCGGCCGTGAACGAAGAGTACATCCAAGCAGACTTCACGCCCTTCTATATCCCATCATGCACTGTGTGTCACGTCTTTTACGGGAGAAAATGGAATCTGCGGACACTGCGGTAAACACACTTTTAAATGTAAGTACTGGTTTACGTCACCTACAGCAGCGCTACATGAAACTGTTAAAATTTGAATAAAAAACAGTCGTCACGGTTGCTAGATGACGTAGCGTAAGTGCACAGACAGCGGTTGACGTACACTCCCATTTCGGCATGGCCTTTGCAGTCCACGGAGGCTGCATGGAGGAGCACCCTTCATCGGCCGGGCTCGGTGCAGTCCTTGAATTGGGACACGACTGTTGTGTCTTTAGGCAAAACACTTTACCCACCTCTCCCCCAGTGTCGGTGTACACCACAGACGTCACCCACAGCGTTCAGCTCCAGTCAAATGAAGCTCATCGAGGATAGAGCAATTATAGCGGACAATTTAGAGCCGAGATCCATATTTAGAATTCCGACCTCGAGTATCATAGCAACCAAAGAGCCAATCTGAAGCGAGGTTGCTAGTTAGACCTTGAACATGTTAAAGTGCTTGTTACGACCCAGCTTGTCTAGGGTTAGGGAGATAACAAAAAAACAAGATGTAAAAATGTTAAAATAAAGTAGTAATTTAGTGTACGGGGTTGTAAAAGGGCAAAGTAACAAAAGTAGATTAAAATATGTAGGTAAATATATAAAACAAAAGAACCTAAACTAAGAAACCAAAAAAGAAGTCTAACAAATAACTGGTCACGTACAGTAGGCCTATTAAAATGAGTAACAAAACTAAGGGACACATAAAACGAAAACAAACCACCGCACTATATAAAAATGTGACCCTTTACCATTACCACATTGTTCTGTTAAGTTACCGAACAAGCTGATTAGTCCAGTTCAGTTCAAAGGCCTTGTACTGTTTCCAAACTCTTCCTCACAAAGTTAAATTGTGCGTACAATACTGAGCTAATATATGCCTCTTAATGTTCAACGTCTCATTATCAAACTTGTATTTTGTTTTTTATTTCTTGTATTTTGTATCTATATCTTTGTTTTTTGGTAGAGTTATAGTGACTCATGTCTTCTTGCTGTTTTACAAATGCATTGTTTCATAATATGGAGCCCACACAGCAGGTTTAGGGCTTATAATGAATTCACTGATAAAAATTAACATACCCTCAGGTTTAGTTTTTTACTGTAAATCCATTTGCACTTGAACATGTTTATATTCACACGCAGTACTACAGATGGAGGGAGGGCTGCTCGTGATACCTGTAAACGATTTGACGGGGAATCAAGCCAGAGGGAGAGCTATTACTGCGTGTAGTCATGTGAGGATATATGAAGAGGCATGTCAGGGAGGGCATCTGATGCAAAACATAAGCATATACTAAACATATATTCTGTAGTTTTGGACCAGAAGTTAAATAGTAACAATACAAATAACACATTGGATTTATATAGAGCTTTTCTGGACACTCGAAGGTGCTTTAAAGTGTAGCCACAGATGCCCTGGGACAGCCTGACAGAAACTATGCTGCCAATCTGCACCATCAGCGCCTCTGATCATCCCCAGCACTCCATCTGTCACGTGACTCGTCCATTACATAGACTAAATTTAAAGCTAACAGGTAAAAATGACAGTACGCAAACAAAAAACATAAGTAAGTGCATCAGCTAATTAATTGAAATTGAATTGTTTGAATTTCTACTTACCTCTGTTGTCTGCCATCTTAGGTGTTCTGGCCAGTGAGTCCCCCGGGCAGCTGGAGCACCTAAAGAAGTTTCTGGGGCAGTCCACTGTGTGCTGAGGAGGAGGGGTGTCCAGATATTTTAGCTTTTTGTGTCTACTTCATTTTCTACAGTTAAGACTGATAAATTAATATAAAGCTCTATTTTAAGAACAGATTTGATTGAATAAAGATTAACACTGTTTTGCTAAAGATAACTTTTAATGATACTATTGGATTTGCTGGAATTTACCTGTGCTGCAGTGTGGGAGTAACCGATTGTGAGAGGAGCTGTATAAAAGGAGCCAACCTCAATCAACTCAAAGTGAGGCTGTTGTGCGCGGGTTGTTGTTTGTGTGCGTGGGCTGTTGTGTTGCGCGGGCTGTTGTGTTGTGCGGGCTGTTGTGTTGCGTGGGCTGTTGTTTGTGTGCACGGGCTGTTGTTTGTGTGCGCGGGCTGTTGTTTGTGTGCATGGGCTGTTGTTTGTGTGCATGGGCTGTTGTGTTGCACGGGCTGTTGTGTTGCGTGGGCTGTTGTTTGTGTGCACGGGCTTTTGTTTGTGTGCGCGGGCTGTTACGTGCGCAGGCTGTTATGTGCATGCTTCATTTAAATTTTGTTGTTATTTTTGTAAATATTCATCTTTGTTTAGAAATAAATGCACTTGGGTCTGAACTGGACAAATCGTCTCAGCTCTGTTCTGTTCCTCGTAAAACCACAAAGGTTCCTATCTGGACGATTACACCATTCTAGACAATGTGGGTAAAGTGTCTTGCCTAAGGACACAACAACAGTTTTTGCCACTAGCGCCCCCCTGTGGCACCTGGTATTCCCAGCAGTCTCCCATCCAAGTCCTAACCAGACCCAGCCCTGTTTAGCTTGTGAGGTCTGACGAGATCAGGCCACATAACCAATTTATGTTATTTCCAGCTCAGTTTTATGGTTTAAATTTAAAATAACGTACAATTTATGATCAACATGTAAAATCGTGGCACATATGATTCAAGATAAAAGTAAAAACATCAGAGTAACCACAGAAAACAACATAATATCTGTCAAATGCAGTAAATCAGATCTGCAGCTGCTTTAAACTGTGGCCTCACCAAGTCTTTGCATCACCGCCGTTTTAAACACATTTAGGCGCCATCATGATTCCACTCCTCTGTTTATTCTTTCATTCATTGTTGGTGTGTATCTGTGCAGTAAATTTGCACAGACCCAGGCCCGGAGTGGTGCGTGTAAAGCAGAGACTGTGAGTGATTGCTCTGGCTGATGTATATTCATGGCCTGGGAATAGACTCACTTAAATGTTGTCTCTTGCAGCTCCTTCATTGATATAATTGGACAAATGGAGACTCCACATAGTTTGTTTTTTTTCTCCCAACAATATTTTCCGTTGGTTAATTTGAACTTTGACCCTGTTCTTGTCTCCCTGTTCCCGTGTTAGCTTGTTCCAGTGTTTACCGTCTTTCTCAGATCAAACCATGTCTGGATTTAATCCCGTCTCTCGTTTTGGGCTCTCGTGCCACTACACGGCAAATATTTATACTCCTAAGGCTTTGTTTAAAACGGCCTGATTTCAGTAGGGCAGTCTGGTTTGGTAGTAGTAATAAAGTCAAAATCTGTGTGAAATACTTTTAATTTTTACTCTTTAAGTCCATTTTTAAACAGGTACTTTAATACTTTCACTTCCACCACTGGTTATATTTAATAGTGCACTTTGTAACTTTCTAATGGGAGCTAGATTCTTTGGCAGTATAGCGTTAAACTTATCTATCACCATGGAGACTGCAGGGAACTCCACTGGTTACAGGTCAGATCAGTGGAGATGTGAGCTCATGTGTGTTTTTAAGATATTTTTGAGCAATAAAAACACTAATGAAATGCAAGATGTGCTTTATTTTCATATGCTGACTTTAGTAGACTTTAGTTTAAAATATTTGCAGATGGGGGAAGTCAAATTTTACTCACTCCAGAGCACAGACTGGAAAGAGGGGGTTAATATGAACATTTTAAGACCAAAATGACGAGTCTGACAACAGCAGTTACATAGAGAGAGGGGACAGTTTTACAATAGAAAGTGAATTAGAGCCAGAGTTGATGGAGCCTGAAGTGCGCCCATGATCACTTCCTGTTTGGAACACAGTGGCTAGCAGGTTAGCTATGTCCATTTATATATACAGATACACAGTCTATGCCCCAATGGCAAATAACTTGACTCTAAATATATCAAAACCATTCAGAAATATCTTGAACTAAATAAATCTACAATAGTGAAAACTTCAGAAATGAATATCCAGGGTGTGTGCTGTGTAACTCACGTAAACCCGTCTAAACATGCCATTTTTGCGGTGCATACCCAGTTTCCACGCTAGCTCATGACACAGCGTCAGGAGGAGCCAAAGCACTAGGGAGATGCTCCTCCTGTCTCTACCTGTCTATGTGAATTAGTAACACGCAGCGCCACTAATGCCAGCACATTACCGTCTCTGGCACTGGAACATCTGCGCTCTAGACTGTGGAGGGGGTGTGAGTCCTTCAAAGTAGCAGAAATGAACCCTAAGGGGACGTGCACCTGTCCTCCAGCAAACTGGTTTAACCCACTGGCATCACCGTACTCTCACTCACAATGAATGATTATTAATTTTATTGACAGCTAATTTAGTAATCCAGTGTTTTTAATCTGGTCCATGTGGCAGATTTTGGTTTATTACAAAGACAGTGCAGTAAACTCGAAAATCAAAATCAGGTAAAGGAATGTACACTCGTCTTTAGTCAATATAATTTTCCCTAAATCTGAACAAAACTGATTAAATCTTTGTTGTAAGCACAAGAAATGATTTTACAGTTGACGATTGGTGGTTTTCAGATTCTGCAATGTGATGATGTCATACTCCCAGACGGGTGTTTTGGCATGAAATATCCACATAAACCACTGTAACAACCTGCTCACTGGCCTCTCCAAACGAGCCTTAATACAGCTGCAGTACATCCAGAACACTGCTGCTCAGGTCCTGACTAGAACCAGGAAGTACTTCACACATGTGTCCTGTGCTCAGGTCTCTGGCTCCTGTGGCTCAGAGAATAGACTTTAAAGCAGCTCTGCTTGAGACAAGTCTCTCCATGGACCAGCACCAAAGAACATCTCCCACATGTTAGAGCCACAAGAACCATCTCACACTCTGAGGACTAAACCAGGACTAAACCAGGACTGAACCAGGACTAAACCAGGACTAAACCAGGACTAAACATGGAGAATCAGTGTTTCAGTTTTGTGCAGTTAAAACCTGGAACAGTCTTCCTGAAGATGTGAGACAGGCCTCTACATTGACAATGTGTAAATCCAGGCTCAAAATGGTTCTGTTTAGCTGTGTATGTGACTGAAAGGTTTTCATTTTGTCTCTTCTCTTTTAATGTTCATTTTATGATGATTATTTATGTTTTGATTTGTTGTATTGTGATTTTAACGTCTCTCTTGTCCTGTAAAACACTATAGAACGTTGTGATGTAATCTTAAACACAGTCAAGGGAAATGTTTGCAGACTGACCAACAATGAAGCTAATCATGTGCTGTAACCTGTTACCATGGTTTTTGCTCAGTAGCTCTGCAAAAAATCTAAAGGTTTTTCAAAACTAAAATCAGAAAAGACTCTTCCACTTGTAATCTTTAATGTGCCCATATTAGACTATTTTGTTTCCTCATCACAAACAGACCTGGAGTTGTGTTTTGTTTCATTCACACATGTTTAACGGACAAACCCTGTATATTTAGGCTGAGTTCTTCTCTCAAACTGAAAACACTCTGTACCACCTTGTGATGTCATCATGTGATAATACAGGAAGTGCTCCACTGTGTTTTTAAACTCCATACACCTTGAATTTGCAATCTTTACTGAACTAAAGGTAAAAGGAGCTGTTCACTTGGAAACTACCACTTCATGACATCATAAGGTGGAACAGAGCATTTTGAGCTTTGGAGATGTAGACAGACTAATAATAAAGTGTCACTCAAACATGTGAATGAAGCAACACATAACTCCAGGTCTGTTTGTGACGCAGAAACAACATTAGAACATAGATCAGAAAACGGCGTGACATGGGCCCTTTAAATCCAGTACCTTCTTGCTGTGAGGTGACCGCTCTGACCCCTTGAAAAGCGCTTATTCTCGTCCGTCTACAACTACTTTTTGACATTTGCTTTTGACTCCGACCAGGGCTCCACTTCACCCCAGCGCTCTGCTCGTGTCTCAGCTCATCTCTTCTTCTCAAACCATCTCCCTTTTTCCATTTCAGCTTCCATCTGTTTGTTTATCTTTTCTCCGTCTTCTTCTCCACACTTTTTTTCTCACTCCCGCTGCAGGCAAACACGAGCGCTGCCAAGAACAGCTCTGTCGGCCCGCAGCACATTTGCATATTTAAATGAAAAGCAATGTTGCTAGTAGATCTTGAATGAGGCAAACAGCTGAAGCTTACAAACAGCGTCGTTCCCCATTACTTTACCAATAATAGAGTTGCTTCAGCGCTGATTTATATGGCTAACCTCATTACCTCCTTCCTTGGGTCTGTTTCGCAATTGGTTAGAGATAATAACTTGGAAGTCTTTGATGAGAGCACAGATTGTTGAAAAAGGAGCCTCTACAAATCTCTTTAAACACATCAGCTCTCTCCTGGCTAATGTTAAGGCGAAGTGTACGTCGCTATCAAAGCACCTCACATGTATTTGCATAGTAATTGCACAGTATTTTGCAGGAAAACAGCATCTAATTAAAAGCAGAGAGGTCAAAGGTCATGACCGAGTTTTTAAATTTATGCTTTTGAAAATGATGTATTCTGTGCGGTAGCCCACATACATGTGAATCGTATGCAAAGCGACGCGTGTGCCACAATCACCGTGTTTACTGGAAAGTTCATTAGCATTAATTAAAGGGGCCATATCACGCTATTCTCTGAGCTGTTATAATGTTGTTTCCTCATCACAAACACACTTCAGACCTGGAGTTGTGTTTTGTTTCAATCATGTTTAACACACCAACCCTGCATATTTAGGCTTAGTTCTTCTCTCAAACTCTCATAAAACACTCTGTTCCATCTTGTGATGTCATCATGTGGTAATATAGGAAGTGCTCCAGTGTGTTTTTAAACTCCATACACCTTCACTAGACCAATGTGGATAAATGTAGCCCTGGAATTGCCAATCTTTACTGAACAAAAGGTAAAAGGTAGCTGTGAACATGAAAACTACCACTTTATGACATCACTAGGTGGAACAGAGCATTTTGAGCTTTGGAGATGTAGACAGACTAATAATAAAGTGTTACTCAAACATGTGTGAATGAAACAAAACACAACTCCAGGCCTGTTTTTGAGAAGGGAACAGCGTTAGAACATGACTTAAAGCTCACGGGAGTTCATTTTGTGTAATACAGGACCTTCAGTGAACACCAGGATGAGACCAGTGATACTCGGGTTGTTTGTGTGAAGAATATTTTTCAGAAAACTGTGATGATGTCATAATCCCAGATCGGGGACGGGAGCTGTCCTATTGATTACATTATATTTTCATGACATTTATGTATTAATATTGATAAGACCCAAAACCTGCTGAACTGCAACAAAAATCTGCATTTTTATCAAGTCAATCAATGAAAAATGGGGTTAATGTTGTAACTAAACTTTCAGAAATACACTTTGATGGTCCTATTTTTACATAGAGCTTAGTTAAGTGTCTTGCCAGAGGACACAACGACAGTAATCATCTGTGAGAGCTGGAATCGCAATGATAACACTCCACCAATTGAGCCACTGTCGCCCATTTTATGTCCAGAACCTGAGAGGCGAATTGGACCATTAAAAAAAAAAAAAAAAAGTCTTTATTCATGAATTTATTTGTTTGAAAATGCACCATATTTCACCACAAGGTAAATGTTCATCCATACTCTCTGGACACCTTGAAACTATGCTTAAAACAATGTACTTTTATGAATGAAACTATTCAAGCCGATTTCTGTAGAAGCCTGTCTCCTTTAGCTGCTCCCGTGAGTTACCCCCTCGCCGAGGGACATCTGCTGCTTCTTTTTATAAATACTGTCACTGAATCACATGAGCAGCTTTCATTTCGTTTAGCGCGTCAACAGCACGTTTACACCGGATATTCTCGTCTTTGTGCCATTACCTGAGGTGTGAAGTAACATTCTGCCTGTCGAACTTTTACTCGCTTCAGTTTAAGGGCAGGAGCCAGACTCTACGACAGAGTAACTGTTTATGCAACAAATCTCCAAACTAGAAAGTGAATTGGAGCCAGAGTCGATGGAGCAGGAAGTGCACCCATGTTCACTTCCTATTTGGAACACAGCGGCTAGCAGGTTAGCTATGTCCATTTATATATACAGTCTATGGTAAAGACGCAACATAGGATCAAAAACAGTTTAATGCTTGTTTCACTGTTTGTTCTGCATTTCCAACACTACAGTAAAAATCACACCAGACTCACCACAAGAGCTTTTCTCACTGATTCTGTGCAGTTTGAAGCCTAAATTATGTAATCAAATACTGCAAAATATCCCTTAGATTTTAGAAAGGTAACCGTAATCTGAGAACAACTAAATGAAAGAGTAACTGTACCAGAATACAGTTACTCAAGTAGTATTCATATTTTGTGAACATGTATTCAGTTACTTACCGTAAAAGTACTGAGAGTAGTTGGTTCTTCATCTTCTTCTGCTCATAACTTGTGTGTTTTTTGGGTCAGTGTGTCCTGCCCCGTGTGGCCGGGCAGTGAAGCGGCTCCAGATTCCTCCGGTTCTTTTACAGTGGGATTCAAAGGACTCTATTGGGCCGCAGTCTGCTCTTAAGGACTTGGGCCAGATCATACATTTTTGACCTTCCTCTTGCTTATATTTATGTGTCTTATCCTTGTATAGTCACCACTGTGAAACGAAAAAAAGTACGGCTAAGATGATGAACTCTTTCAGGTCACGGCAAATTTAAATATTATTGTTTTAAAGGGGCTGTATTTCGTTATTTTCTGATCTATGTTATAATGTTTCCTCGTCACAAACAGACCTGGAGTTGTGTTTTGTTTCATTCACACATGTTTAACACACAAACCTGCATATTTAGGCTGAGTTCTTCTCTCAAACTGAAAACACTCTGTTCCACCTTGTGATGTCATCATGTGGTAATACAGGAAGTGCTCCATTGTGTTTTTAAACTCCACACACCTTCACTAGAATCTTTTGGATCATTTCAGCTTTTGAATTTGTCAATCTCTACTGAACTAAAGGGTAAAAGGAGCTGTTAACTTGAAAACTACCACTTCATGACATCACAAGGTGGAACAGAGCATTTTGAGCTTTGGAGATATAGACGGACTAATAATAAAGTGTTACTCAAACATGTGTGAATGAAACAAAACACAACTCCAGGTCTGTTTTTGAGGAGGGAACAACATTATAACATGGATTAAATCTCACAAGAGTCAGTTTTGTGTAATATTGAACCTTTAAATGTTTTCTTTAGATTAGAAAGTACAGATACTGCTCTCAAATGTAGTGAAGTAAAAGTAAAAAGTATCCACTTACTGAAATACCTAAAATACCTAAATACCTAAAAAGTCTACTTAAGTACAGTACTTGTACTTCATTACCGTCCACCACTGGCAACATATTATAATTTGAACTGGAGGGAAGTTTTCAAATCTTCTTTTGGGTGAAGGTGACTGGACTCAGCGGCGTGTGACCTCGACAGACATAGATCTGTGAAACCGAGTGTGTTATCGCGCACAAAACCTGACAGTTAAAGGATATTTTAAACCGAGAGCTTGTGCTGTTCAATACTGAATGCCTGTTTATTTAGATATATGCTACCAGTCAAAAGTTTGGACACTCCCTCTCGTTCAATGCTTGTTTTTGGCTTTATTTTTACTACTTTCTATATTTTATGCACACAGAAGATATCAAATATATGAAGAAAGACATGGAATCATATAGCAAAGAAAAAAAGGTAAGTAACTACAATTTTTTCCCCCTATATTTTATGTTCAAATCCAAGGGCTTCAGACTGAATGAGACAAAAAACATTGAATGAGAGGGTGTGTTTAAATCACAGACTGTATATATAAATGGACATAGCTAACCTGCTAGTGGCTGCACTCCAAACAAGAAGTGATCATGAGTGCACTTCCATCTCCATCGATTCTGACTTCAATTCACTTTACATTGAAAAACTGTGTCCCCTCTCTCTGTAACTGTTGCTGTCAAACTCGTCATTTTGGTCTTAAATGTTTGTATTAACCTGCTCTACATTATCCTGTGTTTTTTATTTTGCTATTTTTGTGTCTGTAAATCAAGATATGAACATTAATAACAGACAAATCAGACGCCTTCTTTACCCAGGATGGCACCTGCTAGTGTTAGCAACAGATTTGATTAATGGCGTTGCTAAGTGCCCGTGGCAAGGGCCATTATATTCAACAGCCTCACTCCAGATTGGCTCTTTGGTTGCTATGATACTCGCAGTCGGAATTCCAAATATGGAACTCTGTACTAAATTGGCTCCTATAACTGCTCTAGCCTCGATGAGATTCATTTGATTGGAGCCGAACGCTGTGGGTGACGTCACATTCACTTAGTCCACTTCTTTATACGGTGAATTGTGTGACCTCGAGGGACAAGTATGTTATTGAGGTAGAATTAAATTGAATAAGAGGGCGTGTCCAAACCTTTGACAGGTAGTGCATATAACATAACACATGCAATATATAAAAAACATAGTGACTCCACCCCTTGATCGTCTTTTAGGTGGTGGACTTAGGCCTTGATGACTCCGGCTTGACCCTTATTAATTCAAAGTACTTTAAACTAACCTCATAGACTTCATCCCTTGTTCCTTTAGGCTGATTAATGCACAAAATGGGCTGTATAAAATGGAAACTGGATTACGGAACAAGATGAGAGATTGGTCCTGGCGTCGCCGTGGCTTTAAGACGTGAAGCTTTGCAGACCTGGTTTAATAGTGTGAAATGAGAACAGATCAGTTAAAGAACACGAGATTTGAATTGGCTTTGGGTGCCGTACATTACCTCCCCGGCGCTGATGGCTCCTTTATGAGACTTAATTAAAAAGTCGATGGCATCTTTAATGGCCCCGTAGCTCCTTGTTTTTCTGTATTTTGTAAATGTGGGTTTCGCTAATGACCAGAGGCAGTCTCATTTGGGGAAACGGACGAGGGAAAAACACGACCTGCAGCTTTGAGGTCGCTCTGCTCCGGCTCTGTCAGGAAAACAGATAGTTCTGCTTCTAGTTGGTCCAAGTCATTGAGGAAAAATAAGGAAAATTGTGTCCTTCAAATGAATCCGCTTTCGCAAATTAAACGCAAACAATGCAATGCAATTTCGAAAACACAAAGAGGGAACGCTGTGTAAAAAGTTCAAAATAAGTATGACGTCATTCTCTTCATAAAATAAAGAAATGAATCAAATGTTGGATCTAATATTTTTTTAAACCAAATCAATGGAACAAGCAGAATTTAAATTGCATGGCCACAAAAAATCGAAAATAATTAAAACGGAAATTCTGTTATTTGTTTGTTCTTTCTGTTTAGTAACTGCGGAAATGGGGGCTGTTTCCGAATGTGCACACTACTCCCTACAGGGGGAGCTATTTAAGGGTCATGCTATTTTTAGTGGTGTCTGAATGAAAAAGTAGTGCACTCAAAGTTTCCCACTATGCACTTTGAAAAGTAGTGGGCACTGATGGTCATTAAACTGGTCAATATAGACCACGATGCACTGTGAGAGTCGGAAAAACAACAGTGGGCAGTTTCAGGTCTTTAACTGGACATGACACAACTGAATGAAGCAGATAGAAGCGCTGTCGCCTCTCTCTGGAACTGCTGCTGTCAGACATCATTTATTCGTTGCTACACCCCTGGTAAAATCCTCAAAGTATCCACCCTTTGCTTTGTCGAAAAATATTTTATTTACATTTTTTTCTTTACTATATTATTTCATGTATATCTTGCGTCATATATTTGATGTCTTCTGTGTGTATATAAAATGAAGAAAGTAGTAAAAAAAAAAAAAAAAAAAACTGAATAAGAGGGTGTGAAACCATAGACTGTATATACAAATGGACATAGCTAACCCATTTGCCGCTGTGTTCCAAACAGGAAGTGATCATGGGCGCACTTCCGGCTCATCGACTCTGGCTCCAATTCACTTTACACTGAAAAACTGTGCCCCCTCTGTCTGTAACTGCTGCTGTCAGATTCATCATTTCGGTCTTAAGATGTTCATATTAACCCGCTCTACATGATCCTGGTGTTTTTATTTCACTATTGTGTAATTTTTAACAGACAAATCAGGTGCCATCTTTCCCTGAGGTTGCTCCCGCTAGCGTCAGCAACAGGTTTGATTGAAGGTGTTGCTAAGTGAGCGCTCCCTGCTAAACCAGTAGTGCGGGTGGGAGGGGGCGTTACCTTCAACAGCATCGCTCCGGATTGGCTCTTTGGTTGCTTTGATACTAATGGTCAGAATTTTAAATACGTACCTCTGCTCCAAATCGGCCGCTATAACTGCTCTAGCCTCGATGAGCTTCATTTGACTGGAGCCGAACGCTGTGGGTCACACTCACTTAGTCCACTTCTTTATACAGTCTGTGGCGCTGACAGATAGCTTGTCCGTGATGCGTTTGACTTTTTTGGCTCTTGGTTTCATGTCCCTGTTTATGAGTGAATATAAATGTGCTGCAGACTGATGCGAGCTGTGAGATCCTTGAACGAGAGCCAGGGTCCTTATGTCTGCTGCTGTGGGAGTTAACGACTGTGTAAGACAAGAGCCACACATCACAACGAGCCAACGCCATGAATCACTCTGACGGGGTTGGGAAGTAACTGAATAGACCCAAAATACATATTCAGAATACTAATTTTGAGTACTTGTATTCTGGTACAGTTACTTTTTCTTTTGGCGGTATTTGGAGTACAGTTACTTACTTAAATCAAAGAAATACTTGGCAGTACTTGATCACGCAGTTTTGGCTTTGAACTGCAAGGTATTGACAGTGGTGGAAGATGTACTCAATTGTGTTACTTAAGTAAAAGTACAGATAAAGGAGCACAAACATACTCAAGTAAAAGCAAAAGTATGAGCATCAGGTTTAGAAATGTACATAAAGAGTAAAAAGTAAAAGTATTTCTTGTATATTTTGAGTCTTATAAGCTTCAAATGTGGTGATTTTGATGAAGAAGATGCTGAATAATATTCAACAGAAACAATTGAATCAGTCGTTTTTATTATAATAAACCTTCAGACTTTTCAGCAGCTCTCAGACAATAATAAAAAATACTTTAACTTTTTAGTCCAGTTCAAAAATGTAGTGGAGTAGAAAGTACAAATACTCCTCTTAAATATAGTGAAGTAAAAGTAAAAAGTATCCACTTTAAAATGTATTTAAGTAAATTACAGATACATAATACTTTTACTTAAGTATAGCACTTTTACTACTTTTAAACTCTCTAAAATGTCATAAATGTATCCATAACAAACAGAACAACAAAAATCAAGCTGGAATTTTCACTATAATATAATGCAACTTAATGTAAAAGTATTCTAAGTATTCAGAATGCAGTACTCTGATTGGACCATTGACGCAATACTTACAAAATGCACTTTAAAGCAGATATTCAGTATTCTGTCACTAAATACTTTTCAAAGTATTCTTCCAGAACTGCATCTGCACGTCTCAAGTAGATGTTAGAGTTCATTATATCCTACATCATGGTTCAAAATGGCATTTGGTTCATATTGACACTGTGAAATATTGATGTTTTGTGGTGTTTTGGCTCTGACCTTTAGAGGTCACCACACTCCACATCTTCACTCCATTCTCTGATTGATTTCACTCATATTTGGGCTCAAACTACTCGAGACTTTTAAGTCAATATTTTGCATTGATACTTTGCAGTGACATCATGCTGGGGGTGTATCTCTATTAGCCAAATGTTCAGCAGTTACCATGGTGACACAAAATTAGCAAACGTTGAAAAAAACAGTTTTAAAAAGTGTAAAACTCAAGAAGAAATACAAAATGGATTTAAACAGCAGATTTTCAGGAGCCTGTGATCAATCCGAGCGTTCATGGTCCTGGAGTTTGATTTTTAGCTAAAAGGTGAGAGTGACTAAGTGAAAAGCTGTTGGCTAATGCTAGCTAGCTTGTGCCTGTAATGTTGTTTGAGAGGGACTTGTTTAACACGAGTCTGACCAGCTCTTTCTGTTCAGACTGCGTTAAAACAAAGCTCTGATGAAAGTCTGACAAAGCCTCAGACTGAGCAGTGCCTATAGTTAGCATCACACCCCCAGAGAATATTGATGACATCAGCTCCAAAGTAAATACTGTAACACTGTATAAACAAACTGTGCATAAAAATTGGCCCTTGGTTGGAGATATTGGTTTTCCTGAAATGTTCCATAACATGGCATTAAACATATCTGCACAGAGACTTGCAGATGATGTCACTAGACCATGTCACAGGTCAGTTCTGTGGAGAGGCGACCCCGCTCACAGTGGAATGCACGCTCAAGGTATTTTCTAGCAGTGAATGCAGGATTTAATGCCATATTGTGGAACTATCCAGGCAAAGCAACTCCATGACGCCAAGCAGGTGGGGGACAGCCTTCCAGAAAGGTTCCACACAGCAGCTTTTTAATCATGTGCTAATCCAGGAAGCAGAAATTCCAGTTTCCTGATAGATAAAACACACTTTGTAGAATCATGAAAACAGCAGAAATCTGAACTGACCTTTGACCTGGATGTGCCTCCATGTTTTGTTTCCAATCAAACACATTTGTAGCGTTGTCAGAATCACAGGGAGATGCTTTAGCTTTCGTGGCCCCTTTACGATGCAAATATCCCAGTGCATGTCATCGCTAGAGGCAAATTAGTCAGACTTTCCAGAGGCGCCCCCCCGACCCCCCAATGAAAACCCACGTCTTTCATGTGACGAGCTCGCGCTGTAGCACCGAGACACTTCAAGGGTTTCGGAAATGTGGCAGATGCTGAGCTGAGCAGGCCCGGCCACAGGAATTTGGGGGGCCCGGGGCAAGAAACCCTACGTGGGCCCCTCCAATGTAAATGAATAGGCAGAGGTTACAATTCTGGGCATTTAAGACCCTGGTGCCCGGGACAACAGACCTCTTCGTCTGAACTTTATATGGGAACTTTTTATCCAAGATCTCATGATTGTCTTTGTCTAAAAAACTGTCCGCACTAGAACTGAAATGGGGAAAAAACTGGGAGGTGCCACTGCAGGACTTTAATAATGTGGAGATAAACATTTATAATCACATCTGCTCCTGTTTCTAATGTTTTAAATGGACCTGTGCAATTATGTGTTTGTTCTTTGTTTGTATTGTTCTGTATTTGAGCAGAGTCTGGTGCTTGAATTGGGCTCTCCCTGTAGTAATAAAAATACATGAAACTTAAATTAATTAAATGTGTTATTAATCCCAGTCTCTTTGATATACACAGGTCCTATGGTCTTTAGAGAGAATATTTTAGAGGGTTTCAAGCTGTTTTAAGGGCCTATCATAAACAAAATGTGCCCGTGTGAGCTTTTAGTCATGTTCTAATGCTGTTACCTCCTCAGACCTGAGGAGGTAACAGACCTGGAGTTGTGCTTTGTTTCATTCACACATGTTTGAGTAACACTTTATTATTAGTCTGTCTACATCTACAAAGCTCAAAATGCTCTGTTCCACGTTGTGATGTCATGAAATGGTAGTTTTCAAGTTAACAGCTCCTTTTACCTTTAGTTCAGTAGAGATTGGCAATTCCAGGACTGAAATCATACAACTGTTTCTAGGGAAGGTGGGAAGATGGAGTTTAAAAACACAGTGGAGCACTTCCTGTATTACCACATGATGACATCACAAGGTGGAACAGTGTTTTCAGTTTGAGAGAAGAACTCAGCTTAAATATGCAGGGTGTGTCTTTTAAACATATGTGAATGAAACAAGCCACTCCATGTTTGTGACGAGGAAACAACATTATAAAATAGATCAGAAAATAGCGTAACACAGGCACTTAAAGCGATGATTTTTGAGCCATGAGACTTGCCGTAGAGTAATAGATGGCAGCGTTACACTTTTCAGCCATAACAATATGACGACGTTAAGTCTATTCAAATTCAGTCGTATTCAAATGTGGAAGAAAATGGATGCAGGATAACTGTTACCATGGCAACAAACAACATAATGAAACTTATCTGAGTCAGTGGGTGATGCACGGCACATTAGACTCACAACAGGAGATTAGAGGTAAGAGTTTCCGGCCTAAATCATAGAAAAACAACGGTGTATTTTAAACATTGCAGAGTTCACTTCCAGTAGCTCGATGAATATGTGAGATTTTAGCTCTGATGTGAAAGTAGAGCTTCCTGGAGAAGGAGGACTCCAGGATTAGATCATAATTTGGCAATTTTTGAATGAGTCATGTGTTATGAAAAAACAGTGCAAGTGCTCATCTTTGCTCCCTGTCTCCACCTGCCTCTGTGCCGGTCCTGTCCTGTCGTTGGAACTCAGAGTCTTAAGTCAGCCTCCTGATTAGACCAAACCAGACATTCTCGATTCAATCCAAAAGTAAAGCCAAGTATTATTGTAATATTCTAGACTCAGGATTCAAGGATCAGGTGCAGTTCAAAATGTTCTTGATTATCTGGCGATCTTACACTAGTAGCGTGGTAACATTCTTTGCAAAAAAAAACGGATTGGAGAAGAGGCAGATGACAGTCCGTACACAGCGCTGCCATCTTGCCAACATCCACACATTCAAAGCGCTCTCTGCTTGTGTATATCCAAAATGAGCCTTCAATAGATCTAAGACAGCTAAAAAACACAGGACAACAAGGAATCTGAACAAGAGCAGCTCAGAACCACAGTCTGCTGTACATCTCCATCTCAAAGACACTAACCACTCCTTTGAAGACAATGAAGTTCAGATCTTAGCCAGAGAAAAGGCTGAAACTGGAGACAATACCTATTTCCAGTTTCAGTTAGCCCCTCCCTTCAGATAGATATATGGTAGTGTCCACCAACAATCTAACCAGAACTGAAGAAGCGGCTTGGACGAGCAGCAAAACATCTTCACTCCTAGAACGATTTGTCGAGATCAATTTCATCTTTTGCTATCCAAACATTCAGCACATCACTCCAGTCCATTTATCTCTTCATTGGCTTCCAGTTTCTTTTAGAGTTGATTTAAAAATGTTCTTGACAGCCTCGCTTCTTCCAATTCGACTGAACTCCTGTCTGTCCACAGCTCAAAGAGGGCATTAAGGTCAAGCAACCAACTCCTGCTGAAGTCCCCAGAGCCACTCAAACCCTGGAGTGATGGGGTTTTCTCTGTCGCTGGCCCCAGACTTTGGAACAAACTGTCCCCTGATTTGCCACTATCACAGACTTTGACCTGTTTAAATCCAGGCTCAAAACGTATTTATTCAGACTGGCTTTTAACACTTAGTAATGCAGTGACACTATGCACAATTAGGTTTTATTTCATTCTTTAATGTTTTGAATATTGTTATATTGTGTTGGTTTCATTGGAAGGCACTTTGGTCACCTCGAGTCTTGTAAAGAGCTCTATAAATGAAGTTTGATTGATTTAAATGTGTGCACTCTATGGGTCCTCTTTAAATGTGTCACTCTATGGGTCCTCTTTAAATGTGTGCACTCTATGGGTCCTCTTTATCTGAGGAAGCTAGTGCACCCCTATACTCCACCCAAAGCCCTGAGGTCAACTGAAAAACTGAAAGGCTATGGAAAAGCGCCCTCTGCCTGTCAGATCCTCTCAGGCTTTAACACAGTTTGAGACGAGACTGAAAACACACCTCTTCTCCCTGGTATTTAACACATAGCTACACAGGATATCTTGGTGTTTTCTTGTTCTATTCTCTATGTATAGTGTGATCTGTATATTCATTTTTGTTGACTTTTATGTGAAGCACGTTGGTTCAGCTGAAGTTGTTTTAAATGTGCTATAGAAATAAACTTGAGTTAAATTGAAATGAATTGTCAAAAGTAACAATGAAATAACACTCCGAGGCTAAACAGAGCGTGCAGTATTAGTGCAGTTCTCACTCCAATGAGTTTTGCATAACAAAATTAAAATTTAAACTATACGGTCGGCTTTATTTTCGCTCCATCTCACTTGGATTGAGCAATTAAATATATGTACTGAAAATCTAAAATCTAAGTAAGTTATTTCAAGCGTTTAGTAAAATGAGAAAACAGTCATTTTGATCATCATATGTTAAGGAGCGAGTGAGTGCACATGTGAGCAGAAACACTTTTACCTCCAGCTTTAGACTCCTTTATCACTACATACACTCAAACTATAAACACATATTAGTGACATATATTGATTTGGTTTGTGCTCATAACAGGGGCAGAAGTGGCTCAGTTGGTAGAGTGTTCATCCACTTATCTGAAAGTTGGTGGTTTAAATCCTGCTCTCGACATAAACATGATTGGTTGAGTGATCAGATCCAGTGACCCACAGGTTGGCGGTGTGATTCCAGCTCTACAGATGAATGCTGTCGTTGTGTCCTTGGGCAAGACACTTAACCCCCCTCGCCCCCAGTGTCTGCGTACACTGGTGTATGAATGTGTGTGTGTTAAAATTCAGCTTTATATCGATGAAATTTCATTGTCCAGCAAATCCAGAACAATCTCTGTGTTTTTTATACAGTTTGACGTCAATCTGGTCCCTACTTCCTCTGTTGCATCTCAAACCCGGTCAAACGTGATCATCCAATCAGATCCGTCTTTTTTAGTGACACATGTGAAACGAAGGCGTGAATGTGTGTGTGTGTGTGTGCGCGTGTGAATGGGTGAGTGGTTCCTTGATGTAAAGTGTTTTGAGTGGTGGAAAAGCAGATCTGTGAAGGGACTTGACCAGTCACAGCAAAAAAAAACCCCACATGCAACAGAATAAGCACTCGATACATTTAATGCCAGATGAAGCAAGAGCATCGAACCCTTCATCAGAAAAGTTACGTGGTGCACCTTTAAAATGAAAATAACGTAGGACTTAGCAAAGCTTCAGTTTCATATCTGTATTGTTAGTGGTTGAGGAGAAGACATCATCTTTCCCCCATCTACAACGCCATCCTCAGACCCAAAGCAAACAAAGGAAACAAAAAGAACAGTGGAGCTAGCCAGGATGCTAATAGCTGTGAAATCACTCATTAGGGGCTTGAATGACTATGCAAAGTAGGACTCAGGCACAGTGCACACTTAGGGTAGCACAATAGAACTTGCCTACAAACAGAAACTGTAAATAATAGCTGTTTCCAGTTTTAGTGTAGTTAGCTCGTCCCTTCAGACAGATATAAGGCAGTGTCCAGGAGAAATCTGACCAGAACTGAAGAAGCCACTTGGACAAGCAGCCAAACGTCTTCACTCTTACAACTTTTTGTCCAGTTGACAGGTTTTATTTCTCCTTTGCTCTGGATCAGACCTGGTCGACTGAGGGAGACATGAAGAAGAATTATCAGACATAATAAGACATAATCGTAAAAAATATGAACTTGGTTTGGCTAATAATGAACACACCATGAACCCTGTCTCCAGCTCGTATCTGCTCTGATCCTCCCTCATGTAACTGTGTCGGCCTCACTCTCTCTTCCTCCTCAACACTGTCCACACAGAGGCGTCAGTTTTCCCAGTGGCCCTGAAGGCATCTCTCACATAATCACTTCAGACCGGCCTGTTTAGAGCAGCGTGTCCACTGGGACCGGGCTGCTGAGCTTCAGGCCAGATCACACCACTGAAGAGAAGAGGAAAAGAGCAGCTCCCAACACAGGTACAACCAAGTGAGAAGCAGAAGGGGCATTCAGGGTTTGAAAGAGAACACATTTACACGGCTGGCAAAACAAAGACAAACACATAACTAGAACAATGTGAGTTCACATGCAATAAAGGAACTTGTGTTAGTTAAATGATTTTTTTTTGAGTAATTTTTGTACCTGTAAAACAAAGTATAAAGACTTTACCATTACATTTTCAATCTTTAAAATTTACTTTTTGGCGCTTTCTACCAAGTTATATCATTATTCCCTCATCAAAAACATGCCTGAAAAGGTTATAGACGTCATCCATGTAAGTTTGAGTAATCTAGTGATCTCTCCTGGGCCATTTTTGAACACTTCTCACGGTTAGCTCATAAACCGAAAGAAGTGGACTAAGTGAGTGTGACGTCACCCACAGCGTTCGGCTCCATTCAAATGAAGCTCATCGAGGCTAGCAGCTATAGGGGCCAATTTGGAGCTCCTGATTGGCTCTTTGGTTGCTATGATACTCGCGGTCAGAATTCCAAATATGAAACTCGGCTCCAAATTGGCCGCTATAACTGCTCTAGCCTCGATGAGCTTCATTTGACTGGAGCCGAACACTGTGGGTAACGTCACACTCACTTAGTCCACTTCTATATCCAGTCTATGGATCAGATTCTGTTTATAGGACACATTCCCATAATCTGATGACTCCAGTAGTCAGACAACAATCAGGTTTTTGTGTACGTGTAAACATAGCCACTCATAAAGAAATCAGATAACTCCAATCACATTTTGCTGTTTACATGTCATTTCAATCACCGTATAACTCCAAAAATGACATCATCAGATGATTACATAAACAGAGTCAGACTCGAAATGTGTTCAACTTCCACTGTGTAGACTACAGTATAAACTATCTTAACCATTTGCATATTTCAAACAGCATTCAAAACAGCCCATGCATGGACCATGTTTTTGTCATATTAAAATTCAAGTTTCTGTTCTTTTTCCAGGGCCAGAACTGCTGCTACACTCTGTTTTGAGCTGGAAACTGGGTCAGTGCAAACACATAGGACACAGTAGGTAACGTAACATGCAATTAAAACCTCACATAAATGACAGTGGTTATAAATAGAGGCAGATTTGGAGATTCACTGGGCTGACGATGTGAACATATTTGCTGTAACGTGATTAAGATCTAGATTCTTCCGTCTTAATTAGCTCCAAAAAAGACACTGCTGATGCGTGTGGGAAGGCATGCAGATATTGTGTCATGGCTTGTGGGTAGCAGCCGTGTGCAGGGAGGGGATGTCGGTGATTTGCAACCCTATAAAAATATCCTAATGTGATTTTCTTCTTGAAGATTCATACCACATCTGTCCAACTTTTAACAAAAGCACTGGATGAACTGCCGGGATGGCTGTGGTGCTGATCCAAAGCAGTGTCTGGTCGGATATTTTTCAGGCAAAAGCAAATGAGAAAGATAAACAGAATTTGGCACTTCAATAAAGGGAAGTTGGGTTGACACCTGAGCACTTTTTCTCCTTTGTGATGTGAGCTCTCTGGAGATGCGCTGAGCTGGAGGCGCGTGCAGTTCAAATACTGTGCAGGTGAATTAATGAATACATTTTCATCAAGTCATATTTACAGGACCCCCCCAAAAAAGGTTGTTACTTGGTATGCTCTAAAAATTCTTGCTCACAGCCTGAAGTCACAGATGGATGTATGGACATAGCTAACCTGCTAACACCACGTTCCAAACAGGAAGTGATCATGGGCACACTTCCAGCGCCATCGACTCTGGCTCCAATTCACTTTACAATGAAAATATGTCATGCTTCTCTTTTTAACTGCTGCTGTCAGACTCGTCATTTTGGTCTTAAATGTTCATATTAACCCGCTCTACATGAACCTGCTGTTTTTATTTCACTGTTGTGTCTGTAAAACAAGATATGAACATTAATAACAGATAAATCGGGTGCCTTCTTTCCTTGAGGTCGCTCTTGCTAGCATTAGCAACAGGTTTGGTTGACAGCGTTGCTCAGTGAGCGCTCCCTGCTAAACCAGCGGTGCAAGTGGGTCATTACCTTCAACAGCCTCACTCCGGACTGGCTCTTTGGTCACTATGATACTCACAGTCAGAATTTTAAATATGTAACTCAGCTCTAAATTAGCTGATGTAACTGCTCTAGCCTCGATGAGCTTCATTTGACTGGAGCTGAACTCTGTGGGTGACGTCACACTCACTTAGTCTTCTTCTTCTTACATACTTCTTCCATGTCTGTGGTTCTCACATTGGCTTCTGTCATTTAAATAAATAGTAAAAAAAAAACAAAAAACAGTCTTTTGAACATCTCTTTGAAAGGAACAGATCCAAAAGAGTTGGATCCCATAAAAGAGCCGAAAGTCCCATCGCTAGTGGCTCTACCTGCTAGTGCATCTCATCTGATCTCTTCAGCTGAGCAGGGCTGGGTCTGGTCAGTACTTGGATGGGAGAGTGCTGGGAATACCAGGTGCCACAGTGCCGCAGCAGGCTCTAGTGGAAACTGTTGCTATGCCCTTAGGCAAGACACTTCACCCACTGCCAAGTATGAATGTGGTGTGTGTTGGTCAGAGGGGCAGATGGCTCAGAATGGCAGACTTGCTTCTGTCAGTCCCAGGGCAGCTGTGGCAATGTTAGAAGCTTGTGGAGTGAATGAATAATGCATCGTGAAGTACTTTGGGAGTCTTGAAAAGCACTGGATATAAGAAATACATTATAATACTTATAATGTCCATCAGTGGTGGAAGGTAATGAAGTAAAAGTAGTAAAGTACTGTGCGTAAGTAGAATTGTTTGGTATCTGTACTTTACTTAAGCAAATTTTTAAATGGATACTTTTTACTTTTACTTCACTACATTTGAGAGCAGTATCTGTACTGTAAAGTAGAAAGTACATTTCATATGATTTGAGGAGTTATTTTGACCATGTTCGTGGAAACATTCTGACAAAATTTTTCCACTTCAAGCTTCGGCTTTGAGCAAAACAAAAAAAAAATACAAAAAATCCATGAGAAAAATTAAGAAATTGATTTGTATTGTTACTGTTGAACAAAATATGTGTCTTTTTTTATCAATATCACCACATTTACAATTACATTACAACACTTCTGTAAAATACTTTTACTTTTTACTCTTAAAGTACAATTTTAAATGGGTACTTTCATACTTTTACTTAAATCGATTTTTTTTCATGTGATACTTTTACTTTTACTTGAGTATCTTTTTACCTCTGTATCTGTACTTTTAGTTAAGTACTAAAACTGAGTACTTCATCCACCACTGATGTCCATTATGGCTTATTTAAAAATAGTACACTGATTTTCCACAATTTGATGCCTTGTTATAGTCTGATAAATACGGTCCTGATTCTCTTTCACCTTTCAGATAACAATACCTTTCATTTATGTAGCACTGTACAAGCTTGCCCTATATACTTATGCTTATATATAGGTGAAATAAGTGTCTTGCTCAAGGACATAGCTGGTTGCACTTATCTGAGCTGGGGTTGAGCCATTTTCAGGTGCGGAAAAAAACACAATCGATATGGGGTAGATTGTATAATGTAGTGACATGCTGCCTCACTCCAGGTCTGGCACTCAGCAGTTAAATACAATTATAAATAAATAAGCATGTGGTCAGGTGGAAGCAGAGCCCTGTGGGAACATGCTGAGAGAAACCAGAGAAAGTTTAATTAAACCTAAGACTGCACTCCCACACACAAAGACATTCAATAATATGAACACGCCAATACCATCAACGGCATCACGGCTAATATGAAACTGTGAAACTGTTGTGTAAATTCAACCTGGAAGACTGTTTCCACCATAAACTGTTTATATAACTGGACATAGCTAACCTGCTAGCTGCCATGTTCCAAACAGGAAGTGAGCATGGGCGCACTTCCGGCTCCATCGACTCGGCTCCAATTCACTTTCGATTGAAAAACCGTGGCACATCTCTCTGTAAATTGTAAAGTTGGATTGGCTCTTTGGTTGCTATGATACTCACGCACATTTACTTAGTCCACATCTTTATACAGTCTATGGTTTCCACCCATCAATATCGGCCATCACAGCCTCTCTTTGCCCCTCAACCAATCATGCAGTTTCAGCTATTGTGCCTCAAAACTCCTTCACCGCAATTAATGAATACATTTCCACTGAAGTCATATTTACAGAACCCCCTAAAAAAGCTTGTTACTTGGTATGATATTACTGGTAAACTGAAATCGCTGAACCTTCTATCTACCTGTTACTATTCATTAATATTTATACTTTCATTAAAAGCTAAAAACTACTTTCATTTGGGTGTTTATATGACTCGAAAATACTGTGAACCATATGCATTCTTACTGTGTGCGGGCTGCCTCTCCACAGATCTGACCTGTGAATTACCCTGGTGGCGTAGTTTTTTGTCATGGAGATAGACACATTCCAAACAAAACTATGACATCTCCATAGAGAGAAGCAGGTGATGGACCCAAAAGTCACATTGTGCTGCTTTAATTCTTCCTATATAGATCAATATCCTCTTATTATGACTGATCCATTGTATTGTGGGTATTGTGGGTATTGTGGGTATTGTGGGTATTGTGGGTATTCAGTATTGTGTATGCGAGCGCCATGTTTTCGTTGCATTATTTTGTGTGGATTGTTGAACTGGCAGTCGGCTTGTAATTACCTCAGGGGTGCTGGCAAAAGCACAGCACACAGTAAAGGCTTATGAGGGAGTATTGAATCTGCACTTCAATTAGAGTGCTTATAAAGTGTAGATTACACCAGGGCTCGGGGCCGCAGCTCTCTCTCAATTACCCCAGTGCATTGTGGGTTCTGGGACAGAGCGCACTGAGGCCTGAAGGAGTCCAGGTAAGACAATAAGTAAAGTCTATTGAAAGTGAATTTGAACGTGTTAATTGTCGAGATTGGTAGATTATTTAAACATCAGCTTTACTAGCAACGACCATAACGTGACATCGGCCCTGTGGCAACTGAACGTAAACAGAGGCTTGACTGTGATGCCTACAAAATTAAAGATGGCATGTAACTTTTCTTCATGAATAAATAAAACCCAACTCCAGATAAATATTCCAGACAAATGAACGAGTTTACAGCTAAAAAAAAAGTAACATTTTTATAAGGGAGTTTTTTTCTCTCCCATAGAATATAATAATAATGCCTTACCCTTGTATTATCTGTGTAATCCCTTAGTCGTCCAGGTCTGATCCATAGCTAAAGAAAAAAATAATAAAATCTGTCACTGGACAAAAAATAGGAGTGAAGACAATCCTTCCTTGAACAGGAATGGAGACCCTCAGATATCATTTAGCTCCTATCTATATTTCCTTTAGGAGGTGACTATAAGAGGTGACTATAAGAGGTGACTATAGGATGGACTATAGGAGGGACTATAGGAGGGACTATAAGAGGAACTAGGAACTATAGGAGGGACTATAGGAGGTGACTATAGGAGGGACGATAGGAGGTGACTATAAGAGGGACTACGGGAGGTGACTATAGGATGGACTATAGGAGGGACTATAGGAGGGACTATAAGAGGAACTAGGAACTATAGGAGGGACTATAGGAGGTGACTATAGGAGGGACTATAGGAGGGACTATAGGAGGTGACTATAGGAGGGACTATAGGAGGTGACTATAGGAGGGACTATAGGAGGGACTATAGGAGGTGACTATAGGAGGGACTATAGGAGGTGACTATAGGAGGGACTATAGGAGGGACTATAGGAGGTGACTATAGGAGGGACTATAGGAGGGACTATAGGAGGTGACTATAGGAGGGACTATAGGAGGTGACTATAGGAGGGACTATAGGAGGGACTATAGGAGGTGACTATAGGAGGGACTATAGGAGGTGACTATAGGAGGGACTATAGGAGGTGACTATATGAGGGACTATAGGAGGGACTATAGGAGGGACTATAGGAGGGACTATAGGAGGTGACTATAGGGCGGACTATAGGAGGGACTATAGGAGGTGACTTTAAGAGGAACTAGGAACTATAGGAGGGACTATAGGAGGTGACTTTAGGAGGGACTATAGGAGGTCACTATATGAGGTGACCATAGAGGGGACTATAGGAGGGACTATAGGAGGTGACCAGACAGGGGACTATAGGAGGTGACTATAGAATGTGACTATAGTAGGGACTATAGGAGGGACTATAGGAGGTGACTATAGGAGGGACTATAGGAGGTGACTATAGGAGGGACTATAGGAGGGACTATAGGAGGTGACTATAGGAGGGACTATAGGAGGTGACTATAGGAGGTGACTATAGGATGTGACTATAGGAGGTGACTATAGGAGGGACTATAGGAGGGACTATAGGAGGTGACTATAGGATGTGACTATAGGAGGTGACTATAGTTTGTTTGTTTGTTTATTATTTAATGAAGGGACAATGCATATTAAGAACAGAGGCATGGGGAACGAATCCCACACCTGTAAATATGCAGGATTATAGCCAGTGCTAATTTTCATCCTTTGTCCCTTGCTAGAAAAAAAAAAAAAAAACACCCAGCCACACCACAGCTTATAAAAACAATATGTACAAAATACAAAGTACAAAATACAAACCCTCTTTCATATCTTAAAACTCATCCATAGACCACTGCCCTCAGATCACCAGATCTCTCACAAACTTACAGTACATACATTCACAATACAGTCCACTCATACACCACATCTACCTATAATCACAGCCTACACCTTAATAAGCTAAACATTATACATTCATGAGAAACTGCATTTCAATACTATACAACTTACATTACAATTCTATATACAGTACATGTACAATAATGTCTTGTGCAGACAAAAACACAGCATTACCACTAAAATCCATTCAAATTAGTGATTATGTGGACATTAGGAGGGACTATAGGAGGGACTATAGGAGGTGACTATAGGAGGTGACTATAGGAGGTGACTATAGGAAGTGACTATAGGAGGGACTATAGGAGGTGACTATAGGAAGTGACTATAGGAGGGACTATAGGAGGTGACTATAGGAGGTGACTATAGGAGGGACTATAGGAGGTGACTATAGGAGGGACTATAGGAGGTGACTATAGGAGGGACTATAGGAGGTGACTATAGGAGGTGACTATAGGAGGGACTATAGGAGGGACTATAAGAGGTGACTATAGGAGGTGACTATAGGAAGTGACTATAGGAGGGACTATAGGAAGTGACTATAGGAAGTGACTATAGGAGGGACTATAGGAGGGACTATAGGAGGTGACTATAGGAGGGACTATAGGAGGTGACTATAGGAGGGACTATAGGAGGGACTATAAGAGGTGACTATAGGAAGTGGCTATAGGAGGGACTATAGGAGGTGACTATAGGAGGTGACTATAGGAGGTGACTATAGGAGGGACTATAAGAGGTGACTATAGGAGGTGACTATAGGAGGGACTATAGGAGGTGACTATAGGAAGTGACTATAGGAGGGACTATAGGAGGGACTATAGGAAGTGACTATAGGAAGTGACTATAGGAGGGACTATAGGAGGGACTATAGGAAGTGACTATAGGAAGTGACTATAGGAGGGACTATAGGAGGTGACTATAGGAGGTGACTATAGGAGGGACTATAGGAGGGACTATAAGAGGTGACTATAGGAGGTGACTATAGGAAGTGACTATAGGAGGGACTATAGGAGGTGACTATAGGAAGTGACTATAGGAGGGACTATAGGAGGGACTATAGGAAGTGACTATAGGAAGTGACTATAGGAGGGACTATAGGAGGGACTATAGGAGGTGACTATAGGAAGTGACTATAGGAGGGACTATAGGAGGTGACTATAGGAGGGACTATAGGAGGTGACTATAGGAGGGACTATAGGAGGGACTATAGGAGGTGACTATAGGAGGGACTATAGGAGGTGACTATAGGAGGTGACTATAGGAGGGACTATAGGAGGGACTATAAGAGGTGACTATAGGAGGTGACTATAGGAAGTGACTATAGGAGGGACTATAGGAAGTGACTATAGGAAGTGACTATAGGAGGGACTATAGGAGGGACTATAGGAGGTGACTATAGGAGGGACTATAGGAGGTGACTATAGGAGGGACTATAGGAGGGACTATAAGAGGTGACTATAGGAAGTGGCTATATGAGGGACTATAGGAGGTGACTATAGGAGGTGACTATAGGAGGTGACTATAGGAGGGACTATAAGAGGTGACTATAGGAGGTGACTATAGGAGGGACTATAGGAGGTGACTATAGGAAGTGACTATAGGAGGGACTATAGGAGGGACTATAGGAAGTGACTATAGGAAGTGACTATAGGAGGGACTATAGGAGGGACTATAGGAAGTGACTATAGGAAGTGACTATAGGAAGTGACTATAGGAAGTGACTATAGGAGGGACTATAGGAGGGACTATAGGAGGTGACTATAGGAGGGACTATAGGAGGTGACTATAGGAGGGACTATAGGAGGTGACTATAGGAGGTGACTATAGGAGGGACTATAGGAGGGATTATAGGAGGGACTATAGGAGGTGACTATAGGAGGGACTATAGGAGGTGACTATAGGATGTGGCATGGCATCTGACAGTTTGAACCTCCTTCTTTCACGACTTGAAAACAGGAAAAATCACGTTCCTAGCTTCAGTATCGCTGTTTGTTATAGAATGCTAAAGCTATAGTCACTTTTTAAAAGTGATGTCAGGTTTGAATTATTTTTGCAGAGAAATAATCCCATCTCGAATTAAACAAGGACATCTGAACACCACGCGAGCTATACGACGACACGGTTTGCTCAATGCATCGTCTCAGCCATTTGAAACGCCTATATCTGAGCGTGCATATCCATCCGCTGTGCTGTTCAAACAAGCCTCTTTCTTCCAAGTTGAAGGGGTGACACGCAGACACGTTACAAAGACGCACAGAAAAAAACAACTCCAACAATGTGTCTGAGCCTGAGTAAATTCCCAAATGGATTATTGAGTATTGAGGGAAAATCGTCGTCCATTTAGAGTGGATTTGTCTGTGAGGCAGTGATAAACTCCGACGCATCATTCTGCAGCTTACAGCTCCTCAAAGTGAGAAGAGGAGGTTTGAAGGACACGCTGTAGGAGTACACAGGCCAATAGAATACAGCCGTGAAACATCTGAGCTGGAGTGTGCTCAAAAACACAAAGCCAGATAAATGAATGGGGATAAGTGATTGTTATAGGGCCTTAGAGGTAAATGGTAAACGGTCACATTTTTAGGCAGCGCTTTTCCACCTTCAAAGCACTCGAAGCACTTTACATCAAGGAAACACTCACCCATTCACACGCGCATTCATACACGCTTGCGTTTCATGTGTGTCACTGAGAAAAACAGATCTGATTGGACGATTCCACGGCGTTTGACCAGGTTTGAGACGCAACGGAGGACGTGGGGACCAGACTGATATCAAATCTGTACAAAAAACACAGAGAGCTCATTCTGGATTTGCTGGACATTGAAATTTCATCCTTACAAAGCTGTTCAGTAGTGATTTACTGGTGATCAATAACAGTTGCATAACAGAACTGGGTCTCTTGCGTAAAAAGTTAACTGTGTTTTAAGAAAATTGACAGTTTTTATAATGTCTCTCAATGTGTGTGTGTGTGTGTGTGTGCGTGTGAGGAATGTCCTTCTTCTAATCTGCACGGCGTCTTCGTAAGCTCCATGCTGGTCTGCATAGCGTATTTCATGAGCCCCCATCATTCCAGGTCTGCACCCCACTATTGTGCACGTGTTATTTACCTTAGCATTAGTAAATCAAGATACCAGTTTGATGTAGTGTTGCACTGCTAAAAAATACCTTACAACTGCATCTGTATCCCAAGACATTACTGACGGTTCGACCCCTCTTTAGCCCGCGAATGAACCCTAACACCCATAAAGTTAACACGATTGGTTGTGAGGGGACTTCTTCCCTTCATACGCCCAAACTGAGCACATCTCAAGCCCTTATTAGACAGCTGGCATTACCTTGGGGCTTCCATCTGGCATCTGGAAGATAGACACACCTTTTCTTAGCTTTATAACCGTAAAGAATGAAATAGAACCAATTGTCTTGATTTAAAAGTTCCATACTCCTTGTAAAATGCCGGCTTCACTGTGAAATGTGTCAAGCTCTCCGCTGCGGACTATTCTGCGGCCTGATGTATATTAAACCAGTTAAATTCAAATGTCAGATGTTCTTTATACAGAAAGTGCTCTGGGCTCCCTCCTCCCAATCACACCAACATCCAGCCATTTGGTTTATTTATGGGAGGTGCTTCTGTAACTGTTGGGAATAGTCCAAGAGCCAATCGAAATACACAGAGCAGGCCAAGCTAATAGGAGCTGACAGCAATGGAGTCATCGAGGGCGCGTAGGCATCGTAAAGCTGTCGCCAGTTAAGCCCTGAAATTTGTCGCTATTACCCTCGCCTCTCCCTTTACACAGACCGAGAGCACGGAGGGGAAGTGTATTCAAACTTTACCTAAAGAACTTATCTTATCTGGGGAAATTATTTAAAGAAAGGTGCTATATTACTGGAAAAAAATGAACTCCCGTGAGCTTTAAGTCATGTTATAATGCTGTTATCTAATCAAAAACGTACCTGGAGTTGTGTTTTGTTTCATTCACACATGGTTGAGTAATCCTATGTTATTTGGCTGTCTGCATCTCCCAAGCTCCGTTCCACCTTGTGATGTCATGAAGTGGTAGTTTTCAAGTTAACAGCCCCTTTCACTTTTAATTCAGTAGAGATTTTGGCAATTCCAGAGCTGAAATGATCCAAATGATTCTAGTGAAGTTGTATGGAGTTTAAAAACACAGTGGAGCACTTCCTGTATTACCACATGATGACATCACAAGGTGGAAAACAGAGTGTTTTCAGTTTGAGAGAAGAACTCGGCCTAAATATGCAGAGCTTCTGTGTTAAACATGTGTGAATGAAACAAAACACAACTGTTTGTGATGAGGAAACAACATTAGAACAGATCAGAAATAGTGTAATATGGGCCCTTTAAAGATGCATTATGGGAGTTTTTCTGGTGGAGGATTCATCACCTGTAATTGATTTGCCTAGACTATTCCACAGTATGACATTAAATGTACTTACCTCCATGAAGATAATTAGACATCATTACTCGTCCAAATTACAGGTCAGATCTGTGGAGAGGCAGCCCTGCTCACATTTAAAATACATGTTTTTCAAGGAATTTTTGAGCAATAAAAACAATGTAATAATAAGTTTAATGCCAAACTTTAGAACATTCCAGTCATAGCAATAGCATCAAGTGGCAGGCCCTCCATCAGACATTTGTATTGACAATACTGAGCATGTCTGTGTAATCCCTCAGGCATCCAGGTCAGATCATGCATGCATACAGCCACGCACCTTAAGTTAGCAAATGTCAATTTGTGTGTTTCATTCTGTTCATTCTGAGGACTTTTCACTGTTCAAAAGATGTCTGTTCTGATGCCTCCTGGACGCCTCCCTGCAGAGCTGGGAATGCCTCAAGATCCCCCTAAAAGAGCTGGAGGAAATGTATGTGGAAAGGGAAGTCTGGACCTACTTGTGCAGACTTCTGCCTCCGCGACCAGGCCCGAGGTAAAGAGGAAGAAAATGGATGGATGTTCCAACGCTCTAGTGTTCATCACACTGTCCCCATGCGTGGCAGGTGTGGGTGCTTATGTTTTTCAGGCACCTGACTTTAAAAGGGGGTGCTATTCGTCACATTCTTCCCTCATCTGAACTTTCACCCCCAACGGTACACCAAGAACCCGGGATGCACTCACTGTAGATTCATTAACAGATTTTCTCAGCTTTCCCACCACTAATGAGACAGATTTCAGATGATGAAATTCACCCCATATTTGTCACTATTTGTGGAATACATCCAGAATAAAATGGCTTGTAGCCTAGCAACACAGGCTTCTCATGTTTTTGGATTTGGATGACATTTACAAGCTCTCAACAAGGGTAAAGTGAAGAAGGTTGAAGACGAACTGCTGTGTTTTAGCAGATTTTCAGCCTTATGGGAAATATGAGCCTAGTTTCAACTTGTTATTGTATTGGAACTACTGACACCGAGCCTGTATGGAATAGTGTTGAAAAGTTAAAATCCAGTTAGCATTCCAGAGAAAAAAACGCTTTGTAAATAATTTGAGTTCCCTTTACAAACACTGAAATGTCTCAAGAGGATTAATTAAAAAATGAATTCTAATCAGATTTGGTGATTTCTAATAGGCTTGAAACTTTTTAATCGAGAGTTTTGGAGTTCAGACTTTGAAGGAATACATTTGACTACTTGTTTTGTGTTGGATGTCTATGAAGTTTGTATTGTTAACGCTAAAAAAGCTAGTATGAAAGATAAAATAAAATAGGCTTTGTGCACCACAGCGCCAACTAGTGTTAGCATCACTACTTCCTGTCCAGTTTTATCTCTATGAGGTTTTTTCCCAAGTCATGTTAAAATGAATAAATATTTAAAGATGAGGCAGTGGGCATAATAGATATTAAAACAGCGCCACAAACTGAAGCATTCCACATATAAAAAAAATAAGGACATAGTCTTTATTTTCATTAATTAGAATTTTAAAGTTGTTTTTTTATGTTTTCTGATTTTCATAAAAGTGACTGCTAGCTTTGAGACCATAGACTGTTTATATAAATGGACATAGCTAACCTGCTTGTCTCCACATTCCTAATAAGAAGTGATCATGGGCGCACTTCTGGCTCTATCGACTCTGGCTCTAAATCACTTTCTATTGAAAAACTGTGCCTCCTCTCTCTGTAACTGCTGCTGTCAGACTCGTCATTTTAGTCTGGAACCGTTCGTATTAACCCGCTCTACAAGATGCTGCTGTTTTTATTTCACTATTGTGTCTGTAAATCAAGATATGAACATAAATAACAGACAAATCGTTAGCAGCAGGTTTGATTGACAGCATTGCTAAACGCCCGCCCCCTGCAAAACCAGCGGTGCGGACGGGAAGGGGCGTTACCTTCAACAGCCTCGCTCCAGATTGGCTCTTTGGTTGCTTTGATACTCACAGTCGAAATTCCAAATATAGAACTTAGCTCCAGTTTCACCGCTATAACTGCTATAGCCTTGTTGAGGTTCATTTGACTGGAACCGAACGCTGTGGGTGACGTCCTACTCACTTAGTCCACTTCTTTATACAGGCTATGTTTGAGACGCAGTGAGCTAGACTATTAAATAAAAAATTGCGATCGATCATTATGCAGATTAACGTGATCAAATTCTGTGTGATTTCTCCCAGCGCTGGCTCATTTAAGCATACACAGTATAAGTAGATGATCACTCACATATCTGTATCAGCTGCATAGATATAAGAGGAATGTTGCTGGTGAGAGAACGCACCAAGTATTGAATTAGTTTGCGTGAGACTGGGGAAATTGAAATATGGATTGGGGTCGCAAATGGCTGCCAGAGCTATAGGCTGCCCGGATACGGAGGATGGAATGTATTTTGTGTGCGTGTTGTCAGCGTGTGACTGATGCAAACCGTGCACAGATCGAATGGTTTTCTGCTGTTTTTGCCTCTTTCCAATAACAAGGCGCGTAAAGCCACTGACACAGATGAAGAGGAGTAATCTTTCACAACCCATTTCACAACAAAAGCACCTCGGAAAATGTTTGATTTTACAATAGTCTTTATATAATCCTTCATTAGAAGAGAGGATCGTGCCACACCGAGAAACGGATGGAAAATATTTATTAGTTAAAGGTGCAAAACAAATATTAAATTCTGTAACTGGACAAACGTTTTTTCAAGCCGCTTCTTCAGTTCTGGTCAGTTTACTGCTGGACACTGCCTTATATCTGTCTTAAGCTAACAACGCTGAAGATAATACCTGTTTGTTTACAGTTTCTGTTTGTTGGCCAAGTCTAAGTGTGAACTGTGCCTGAGTCATACTTAGCATAATCATTCAGGTCCCTAATGGCTGTGCTCACACCTATTAGCATACTGGTTATTAGCATACTGGCTAGCACTATTATTTTCCTTGTTTTGGTTTAGGTCTGAGAATGGAGTTATAAATAGCAGAAAACTGATGTCTAAGGCCCCTTTCCTTTTCAAAGATGGATTGTCTTTTATCACAAAAATGACCTCTTTAACTCCGCTCTCTCTGTGTGTGTGGTCTATCATCTCCATGGAGAGTTACTGCATTTGCTGGAACTTTCCACACTATGGCATTAAACATATCTATCTACCATTTATTGAATGAAAAGATCTATTCTGTCTCTTGACTTTGTGGCATCAGTTGCCTTCACAGAAACAGAGAGGTTAAACCATACGGTGGAACAGACGAGGCAAAGCTATAACATCTGCATATAGAAATAAAGTCTTTGTCTAAACTGACTACAAGGTTGGAGGTTCAAACCCCTTTGAGACCACTGAATACTCTTGAGCTGTTGGGATCACCCACAGCATTCGGCTCCAGTCAAATGAAGCTCATCGAGGCTAGAGCGGTTATAGCGGCCAATTTGGAGCCGAGAATTTGGAATTCCAACCACGAGTATCATAGCAACCAAAGAGCCAATCTGGAGCAAGGCTGTTGAAGGCAATACCCTTTTCCTTAGCTCTTGCAGCACTGTTAATTAAACCTGTCAGTTAAACGCTAGCAGGAGTAACCTCAGGGAAAGAAGGTGCCTAATTTCTCCGTTATTAATGTTCATATCTTGATTTACAGACACAAAAGCGAAATTAAAATCCCAGGATCATGTAGAGCAGGATAATACGAACATTTAAGATCAAAGTGATGAGTCTGACAGCAGCAGTTACAGAGAGAAGGGACACAGTTTTTCAATAGAAAGTGAATTGGAGCCTAGCAGGTTAGCTATGTCCATTTCTATATACAGTCTATGATCCTTGTGCAAGACCCTTCACCCTGTCTGTGGTTTAGATACCTGGTGCATGAATGTGGGAATGCCCTCAATATTATGATAAATTGTACTTTGTGTTCGCTTGAGTTTAAAAACCCACAATTGTCAATCATTTGAAAACAGACATAACACAAACCTAAACCAGAGCCAAAGCCTAACTTTGAAATATATGAAAGTCGCACTGTTAGCTCTTCCACTCCCTGCCATTCAGCTGTATTTAAATGATGCATGCTCGCTGAGTTTGGACCTGCGATTTGAACTGGTCAGCTCCCCCGACTCCAGTCTGACCCGAGCAGCCATCTGAATATGAATTACACAGATCACAGTCGGTTCAAGAGTGGCACTGCCCAAAAGTCACCACCACTTCAGTAATGAGTCTGAAAAATGCTGATCTCTCTCCCTTAGAAATTATGAACAAAAATGCATAACTTATCTTCATCAAAGTTTTTTAGACTTGGAAAACAATGGTATCAAAACTTATTCTGACTCTAATTTGCATTTTAAGCAGACGTACCCATTTTTGCAACTTATACTGAAAAAGCATCTTTGAGGTCAAAATGAGAAAACGTGCTGTCTGAAGCATTTTTATTATCCGCAAACCAGGAAGTAATGTTGATACGCTGCTAGCAGTTCAGTGATGTTTGATGAAAACTCTTACCTGGGATCCAGAACCCCTCACTTCTTCAATACTTTAAGATGTGAGTCTGGTCACTGATGAATCTCCCAGTGACTGAGGTGGATTAGCCAATCAGAGACAAGCATGGTCCATCCATATTGGAAATAATAAAGGAAAAAAATGTCACAAGAGGATGAAAAACATGATGGATTTATGTAGAATGAGCAAAGCTTGAACTCTGTTACTCTGAGGTGAGAGAAATGTGATTTTATTTGTTAATATTTGTTACAGGTGACCAATGAGCGCCTATCTATCTATCTATCTATCTATCTATCTATCTATCTATCTATCTATCTATCTATCTATCTATCTATCTATCTATCTATCTGTCTATCTGTCTATCTGTCTATCTGTCTTTCTGCCTTTTTGTCTTTCTGTCTGTCTGTCTGTCTGGCTGGCTGTCTGGCTGGCTATCCACCTACCTTCCTACCTTCCTACCTCTTCTACCTTCCTACCTATCCATCCATCTATTTTATATCTAGCTTGCATTTAATTATTTTTGGACAGAAATACCTCAAAAACTGCATTCTTATTGCGGATGGGGTCGCCTCTCCACAGATCTTGCATTCACTTTGGCCTTGCACTTTGGCTTTGCCTGCTCTAAGGTGAGAGAAAAGTGATTTTATTTGTAAATCACAGGTGACCGATGAACTCCTTCTTTTCACACGTGTCACTTAAATAAACAGATGGATTGGATTGGACGATCACGTTTGACCGAGACGCAACAGCGGACGTGGAGACCAGACTCATATCAGTGTGTAGAAAACATACAGAGTGGTGTGAGTCTGAATTGGTCAGGCAATGAAAACCATGCTCTGATCTCTGAAAACACTTATAAAGTCATCAAGGTGAATAATTACGATATTGGGAATAAGTGAGGAATACGTTTGGACCACTGCAAACTGCTTATAATGAACTACCTCTGTTTTTGCCTTTTTCAGTCAATAGCGTCAACATTTCTAACCCAAACTCTGCTAAATCATTACAAATTAAAAGTTCAGAGGTGACCGCCACTCCACTTTTCAAAGGAGTCATAAGAGTGCAGGGTATACGCTCGGGAACGACGGGAGGAAGGGGAGGTGTGCTGCTGGAGAAATCGATAGTTCATACTGTTCTGAAATTGAAGAGTGTTTTGTCAGAAATGCTGTGTAGAAGGTGGAATATGGAATCTCTTTGGTGGGGGCCCTCATGTAAGCAGCACTATTGATCCCACACAGACCCGTTCCAATTATTGTGGTGCTGGTTATGTCCAAGCTAGACCCAATACCCTTTAAAGGACTGGCTTGGATTCTCGCAGGGGTTGAATTTTGGGGGTGTCTTTGCTCTGACTTTGCAGAGGGAGTGGAGGGCACAGCTGGAGGATGGGAGATTTCATGTTGGCGAGATTCACTGGCATTACAACATAACCGGAAAAATAATCCCGCCTCTCTGAATGTGTGGGGCTGCTGGCAACGGACTCAGAGAGAAGTGGACTGACAGATTACGATTCGCACAGAAGGCTGCCTGGATTTCTTTCTCCAGACTTTAATTGCGTTATTTCAAGTTTTGGCTTTTAGACAACGTCCAAAATAGCAAAAATTATGTGAGGAGTTTTTGCATGAAGTTTTTCAGACCCTCCAAACTCAAACCCGCTGCACACCACAAGATATTTTGCCAGATTTAGGACCCGATCTGCTTCCCCACGAGTTCAGGAAGGCATGACTCAACTATGGATCCTCGTATGCGATTGACCGAGCAACTCTGAGCTGGCTGTCAAATGGTAAATTCGTAACCACAAACATCGCCACAGCAACCAATAAAACAGAGCGTCAGGGGCAGATGGAAGCAGACGCACGATACAAACCATAGACTGTGTAACGAAGTGGACTAAGTGAGTGTGACCATTGCGTCTGGATCCAGTCAAATGAAGCTCATCGAGGCTATAGCAGTTATAGGGGCCAATTTGGTGCTGGTTTCCATATTTGGAATTCCGGCTGCGAGTATCATAGCAACCAAGGAGTCAATACAGAGTGAGGCTGTTGAAAGTAACGCAACTTCCAGCCCGCATCGCTGGTTTTGCATCGAGTGGGTGCTAAGCAACAGTGTCAATCAAACCTGTTCAAACCTGACCTTGGGAAAGAAGCGCCTGATTTGTCTGTTATTATTGATCATATCCTTATTTATGGACACAACAGCAAACTAAAAACCCCAGGATCATGTAGAGCGGGTTAATATGAACACTTTAAGACCAAAATGATGAGACTGACAGCAGCAGTTACAGAGAGAGGGGACACAGTTTTTCAATAGAAAGTGAATTGAGCCAATTGAAGACTCGATGGGGCAGCTAGCAGGTTAGCTAGTCCATTTATATATACAGTCTATGGTACAAACTCAGGAAACTGTGAAAATAATTTAAAGACGACTTTATTACTCAGCTCTTGTGAAGTTAAACTGCAGCATCTCATCCTTATTGTCCGGTAGAATTTGGCTTTGGATGAAATGACTCCCAGTCCACAAAACAGCACTGTTTCCAGTTGAAATCTTTGTTTAAAAAGTAAAATCTGCACCACCATCACCATAGTGTCTTGCTTATGGACACAACAACAGCACTAGGTCAGAGTGGGGTTTGAACCACCAACCTTCCGGTAGTTGGATGAGCACAATAACCACAAAAGCTGAAACATTTGCTCTTACCTTTTTTACCCTTTTTTATTCCCGTTTTTTACAAAAGATCATTTGGATGTAAAGTAGAGTGTAGTTTCCTGTCATCTGTAGACGCTGTTGTTGTTCCCTTCAAACTTTTCTGGCCAATTTTAAAATCACCTCCATCCGTCCATCCCTCTCTTTCTAGATTTAAGGAAACTTTGTTGGCACAGGGACAAGGCTTTTTGCTCCATCCTTTCTCTCTTTTGCCCTCTCTCCCTCGCTTACACAAGCCACCTTTTCTTTCTCTCTTTGTCTCCCCATCTTTCTCTCTTTCCTATCGCCCTCTCTCTTCTTCACTCTGTCATCCTCCTTCTCCCTCCCTATCACCCTCCCCCTCTCTGTCTTACCTCCCTATCTCCCTCACTCATTTGACCGCTCTCTCTCCCTGCATCTCTCTCTCCCTCTCTTTCCCTCCCTCTCTTTTTTCTCTTCCTCTCTCTGTCTTTTTCTATTTAGTCTTTCTCTCTTTCCTTCACTCACATGCTCCCCTCTTGCCTTCTCTCTCTTCTTCACTCCCCCTTCTTCCCTCACCTGTGCAATATGGTGAGTTTCCCTTCTTTCTTTCCCTCTTTCTCTCCTCCCTCCTTCCTCCACGCTCTCTCTCTCACCTGTACAATATGGCGAGGTTCACTCTTTTCTTTCTCTCTTTCTCTCTCTCCCTCCCTCTCTCTCTCGCCTGTGCAATATGGCGAGCTTCCCTTCTTTCCATCTTTTTCTTTCTCTCCTCCCCCCTCTCTCACCTGTGCAATATGGTGAGGTTCACTCCGTTCTTTCTCTCTTTCTCTCTCTCCCTCCATCCCTCTCTCCCTTCTTTCTCTCTCTCTCCCGCGCTCTCACCTGTGCAGTATGGTGAGTTTCCCTTCTTTCTTTCTCTCCCTCTCTCCCTCCCTCCCTCTCTCTCTCGCCTGTGCAATATGGCGAGCTTCCCTTCTTTCCATCTTTTTCTTTCTCTCCTCCCCCCTCTCTCACCTGTGCAATATGGTGAGGTCACTCCTTTCTTTCTCTCTTTCTCTCTCTCCCTCCATCCCTCTCTCTCACCTGTGCAATATAGCGAGCTTCACTCCTTTCTTTCCCTCTTTCTCTTTCGCTCTCTCCGTTCATCCCTCTCCCTCCATCGCCTGTGCAATATGGTCAGCTTCACTTCTTTCTTTCCCACTCTCCCTCCCTCCCTTCCTCTCTCTCTCTCTCACCTGTGCAATATGGCCAGGTTCCCTTCTTTCTTTCCCTCTTTCTCTCCCTCCCTCTTGCCTGTGCAATATGGCGAGCTTCCCTTCTTTCTCTCCCTCTCTCCCTCCCTCTTGCCTGTGCAGTATAGCGTGCCTCCCTTCTTTCTTTCCCTCTTTCTTTCCCTCTCTCCCTCTCTCTCTCTCGCCTGTACAATATGGCTTGCCTCCCCTCTTTCTTTCCTTCTTTCTCTCCCTCTTTCCCTCCCTCTGTCTCTGTACAATATGGTCGCCTCCCCTCTGGAGTGCTAATGAGCCTGATGAATATTCATGAGTCAGGTCTGCGAGCGGGGGTCTGAGCGCGGGGGACGTGGCGCGGTAGACTGGGCACAGGCGGTTGGCGCGGGGACGGCGATGGACACATTTCTGAGGGATTGGCCGGGACACATCAGGGCACCGCGAGCTGCTATGCTAACGATGCTAATGATGCTAATGATGCTAATGATGCAGATGTGCTGTGGCCCTGTTTTGTCTCGTTTGGTGATTGTCAGTGACCTCATTCCAAAGATCTTTCCGGAGTGAGGCCTGGCAGAAGTTAAGTGTAGCCTCCAGCTGTCTGCAAACGAGCTGGACGCTGTGGCTCCTCCCACTTCCACCATTTTGTTCAAGTTCCAACTGGAAAATTTCATTTTCTTTTCTTTACAAGAATTTAAAGGCCCCATGTTACGGTGTTTTCTGATCTGTTCTAATGTTGTTTCCTCATCACAAACAGACCTGGAGTTGTGTTTTGTTTCATTCACACATGTTTAACACACAAACCCTGCATATTTAGGCTGAGTTCTTCTCTCAAATTAAAAACACTCTGTTCCACCTTGTGATGTCATCATGTGGTAATACAGGAAGTGCTCCACTGTGTTTTTAAACTCCATACACCTTCACTAGATTCATTTGGTCAATTTCAGTCCTGGATTTGCCAATCTCTACTGAACTAAAGGTAAAAGGAGCTGTTAACTTGAAAACTACCACTTCATGACATCACAAGGTGGAGCTTTGGAGATGTAGACAGACTAATAATAAAGTGTTACTCAAACATGTGTGAATGAAACAAAACACAACTCCAGGTCTGTTTTTGAGGAGGGAACAGCATTAGAACATGGATTAAAGTTCACAAGTTCACTTCACGTAATATAAAACCACTGTGTTCATGACAATCCAAACTGTACGATTTGTTTGAACACTGTTGCACTTTTGTAAATTGTCTCAGTTTTATCTCACATTGTTCTCAAAAGCCACCAGCCTTCAACAGCAAAATATTTCTCTACTATGCAGCACCACGCAGACAGACACACGCTGATTAATATTTGTATATATGAAGAGGAGACAAGGAGAGAGGAGACGAGAAGAGACTAGGAGATGATGAGATGAGGAGACAAGGAGATGAGGAGTGAGAAGACAAGGAGAAGAGCAGATAGGAGACGAGGGCATAGGAGACTAGGAGTGAGGAGAAAGGAGATGAGAAGACGAAGAGGTGAGGAAACGAGGAAACAAGGACACGAGGACTTAGAAGACAAGGAGATGAGGAGATAGGAGACGAAGAGAAAGGAGATGAAGAGATGAGGAGTGAGGAGACAAGAAGACAAGGAGTGAAAAGAAAGAGATAGGAGATGAGGAGATGAAGAGTGAGGAGACAAGGAGACGAGGAGATGAGTAGTGAGGAGATGAGGAGAAAGGAGAAGAGATAGAAGACAAGAAGACATGAGGCTAGGAGTGAGTAGAAAGGAGATGAGAAGACGAAGAGATGAGGAGGCGACAAGGAGATAGGAGAAGAAGAGACGAGGAGAGAGCAGACTAGGAGAGAGGAGAAAAGAGATGAGGAGACAAGGAGACAAGGAGATGAGAAGTGATAAAACAAGGAGATAAGAGAGGAGGAGATGAGGAGACAAGGAGATAGGAGAAAAGGAGATGAGTTCAGTAAATGGTAAATGGTCACATTTTTATACAGCGCTTTTCCACTTTTACATCAGGAACCATTCCCCAATCCCCCACACACTCACACACACATTCATGGGGACGAGGGGGGTTAAGTGTCTTGCCCAAGGACACAATGGCAGCATCCATCTTCTATGTGTTATGTGGGTTGGAGGATGCTCAGTACATTTATTATATTGTTGCATTCTAAAGTTTGCAGCGGATCGTTTTGTTCCTCAGGGCAGCGTGGCCTTTGTGCACCACAGCTCACACATTAGAATACTGCTGCTGTTTCACTGAAGCAGAGCAGCGAGGCGGAGGAAACACAAGCATGAAAGTCAAAGCCTGAACTCAGAAATGATCAGAATGAATCTGGAAATAATCATATATACTCACCAACTAATGGTGTCACAAGGTGAGACCAGGGGTTGTGAGTTTTGAATATGCATGGCCAGTCAAACATTTGGACACAGCCTCTCCCTCAGACTGTTATTTTATTTCATTTTATTTATTTAATTTTATTTAATTGTATTTAATTTAATTTGATTTTTTATTTAATTTAATTTATATATTTATTTATGTATGTATTTATTTATTTATTTTTACTATTTTATACATTTTATACACACACATAAGACATCACATATATGAAGTAAGATTTATGTAATTATGTAGCAAAGAAAATAAGTTGATAACTACTGTACTAACAATTTTTTTAAATTTTTTTTTTGTGACATTCGTCTGGTCGTGTGTTTTTCGTCTTGGCTCTTGTCAGGTTCCTTCACTCAGATCTTTCCCAGTTGTTCGTCTCGATGTTGAGCTCTGTTTCGCCACTTTTTCCTCGGAAGCAGCTAATTTGCATGTCTCCTCACTCCTTGTCTCCTCACTCCTCATCTCCTATGTCTTTGTTTCCTTCCCTCCTCTCTTCTCATCTCTTTTCTCTTCTCTCCTATTCTCCTCTCTCCTCGTGTCTTATCTCCTTCTCACTGTGTCTCATAATCTCCTTTCTCATCACCTCCAGTCTCCTTATCTCCTCGTCTCCTATCTCCTTGTCAACTTGTCTCTTCACTCCTCATCTCCTTTTTCCTCACTTCTTTTCTCTTCATCTCCTCATCGTCTATCTCCTTATCTCCTTGTCTCCTCATCTCCTCGTCTCTTATCTCCTTGTCTCCTCACTCCTCAACTACTCGTCTCTTATCTCCTTGTTTCCTTATCTCCATATCTCCTCACTCCTCATCTGTTTGTGTCTTATCTCCTTGCACTCTTATCTCCTCCCTCCTCATCTCCTTTCTCCTCACTTCTCGTCTCCTCTCTCCTCCTCGTCTCCTCTCTCCTCATCTCCTCCCTCCTCCTTTTCTCTCTCCTCATGTCCTTTCTCCTCATCTCCTCATCTCTTCACTCCTCATCTCATGTCCTATCTCCTTGTCTTCTTGTCTCCTCACGCCTTGTCTCCAACCTTCTCTTTTTCTCACTCCCCATCTCCTTTCTCCTCTCTCCTTGTCTCCTCTCTCTTCCTCTCTTCCCTCCTCATCTCCTCTCTCCTCGTCTCCTCTCCTCGTGTCCTCCCTCCTCGTCTCCTCTCTGACTTGTTCTCTTTTCCTTTTTGGCAGGTCTAATTCCGCACTGTCTTCTTGTAGAGATCCAGCCGCTGCGTCCAACACCTCATTTGTGCCAAAGTTGTGGTTCAGAACAGCATGTTTTTGAACAATTTACCCACTGTGGGCTGCAGCCACGAGAGGACGGTCCAGCGGAGGAGGAGGGTGGTCCAGCGGAGGAGGAGGGCAGTCCAGCGGAGGAGGAGGGTGGTCCAGTGGAGGAGGAGGGTGGTCCAGTGGAGGAGGAGGGTGGTCCAGTGGAGGAGGAGGGCGGTCCAGCGGAGGAGGACAGTCCAGAGGAGGAGGACGGTCCAGTGGAGGAGGAGGCAGGTGGTCCACCGGAGGAGGGCAGTAAGAAACCACTTACCTATTCACACACACAATTCATTTTCTCTGTAAAAACTTTGTCCACTTTCTCTGTAACTGCTGCTGTCAGACTTGTCATTTTGGTCTTAAATGTTCATATTATCTCGCTCTACATGATCCTGGGGTTTTAATTTAGCTATTGTGTCTGTAAATCAAAATATGAAAACATTAATAACAGACAAATCAGGCACCTACTTTCCCCGAGATCACTCCTGCTCACATTAGCAACAGGTTTGATTGACAGCGTTGCTAAGTGCCCGCTCCCTGCTAAACCAGCGGTGCGGACGGGAAGGGGCGTTATGATACTCGCGGTCGAAACTTTGCTCCAAATGGGCCGATATAAGTGCTAGCTTCGATGAACTTCATTTGACTGGACGTGAACGCTGTGGATGATGTCACACTCACTTAGTCCACTTCTTTACACAGTCTGTGGGTTAAACACAGCGGCGTTTTTACAGTGACGGTCATTTCAGATTGGTCACATATAAAAGTCCAGTTTGGGAGCACCTCACTCGGGGATTCTGCATTGTGCCGCTTTTACAAAAGATTAAAAAAGCACAAAGATAACGTTTTTGACTCAAGAGTACTCATTTCATTCTCACTCAAATGCACTACTAACATTTCCACAGCGCCTCCTGCTCCTGCCTCTTTATATTGTGAGTTTCTATGCAGCAGCAGCTCTTTATAAACGCTGTGTTTATCAGGGCACTGACTATGGGCCTATGGGGAGTCCTCTGTCTCCATCAGCTCACTCAATGGAGAAACAACCCAGTCAGAGCCGTTTTCTGTCATAACGCGAATGCAACACCACAGGGGCGGCACCAGGGGGGTGGCTTGAGGGGGCACTGACCTCCCCTAGAACGGCCATTGTTCCCGCATTGCCCCATCAGAGATTTTTGCTCCATTTTCATAGGTCCAATCTCAACTAAATTGTTCAAATGACAGAACACAGAGCCTTCAAAATGAGAGAAGATAAAATTAGAATTCCATATTATGTTTTATAAGTCACTACAGGGGGTTAACTACATTTTAACTAGTTTAAAACAGCGAAGTGAACACGATGGGGGGGCTGCTCGCATCCATAAAAATTCGCACATTGTAGCAAGAGATCAGCAGTATTTTTGATCAACGCTGAGGAAACTTTTCAATTAACATTTTAATATTGTGTCTTTTTGTCTGATGTCGTTCAGTTCCTGTTTAGAATTCAACAGGAGTAAATTCACTTTTGCCAATTTAGAGTTAAACGAGGATTTCGGATTCGTTTCATCCTTTGATTTTCCAGGTTTTATGTTGGTCAAATGAGGAGTTTTAGTGAAGGGTGATGGATGTTGTGGTTGGAGTTTCACAGAAATAAGTGAGATGTGTATAAACAGCTGTAGTTTATAGGATTATACATGTTTTCAACTCATAGAATTATTCCTCAGGCTTAAGAATCTTACCCAGGGCCCTCCTGCTGTGAGGTACAAGTCCATTTTGTTACGTAAGTAAAAATACTTAAGTAAAAGTATTGAAGTGCTTAAAGAGTAAAAAGCAGGAGTATTTCTCACATATTTTGAGTCTTATAAAGCTTCAAATGTGCAGATTTTTATAAAGATTTGAGCTGAATTTGTTCAGTAGAAACAGTTGAATCAGTTGTGTGGTTTGTTGCAAGTTTTATCTGTATAAAAACTATATAAGAAGTGGATTAAGTGAGTGTGACGTCACCCACAGCGTTTGGCTCCAGTCAAATGAAGCTCATCGATGCTAGCAGTTACAGGGGTCAATTTGGAGCAGAGTTCCATATTTGAAATTCAGATCATGAATATCATAGCAACCAAAGAGCCAATCAGGCGTGAGGCTGCTGAAGGTAACGCTCCTTCAAGCTGGTTTAGCAACGCTGTCAGTCAAACCTGTTGCTAACTCTAGCAGGAGTGACCTCGGGGAAAGAAGGCGCCTGATTTGTCTGTTATTAATGTTCATTTACATATTAATGTTTACAGATACAATAGTGAAAAAACTAAACAGGATCATGTAGAGCGGGTTAATATGAATATTTAAGACCAAAATGACGAGTCTGACAGCAGCAGTTACAGAGAGAGGGGACACAGTTTTTCAGTTGATGGAGCTGGAAGTGCGCCCATGATCACTTCCTGTTTGGAAAGTGGCGGCTAGCAGGTTAGCTATGTCCATTTATATAAACAGTCTATGGATTGACCACTGTCGCTCTATCCCTGTTTGTCTGCACTTCCCAAGCAGGACGAAACTGAGTGTTGCTATAGAGATGTTATTACTTTTCCTGTATAACTCCATAGTATGGCATTCAACTTTTGGAGTGGAGATAAGCAGGCCAGTTCTGTGGAAAGGTGACCCTGCACACAGTATAATTGCATATTTTACTATGTATTTCTTTTAGTTGATTATTGTAAAGTAGAAAAATTTAATGTCACACTGTGGAACATTCCAACCGAAGCAATAACCATGGATACGTGCAGATAGCATAGCGAGTTACACACAATATGAAACTGTGCCAAAACAATTTCTCGAACATTTGGAGGCAGATTATTTCCCACAACAGCTCGACAGCAAAAGAAAACAACAAAACGAGCGTAGCGTTTTTTATAAAGCCATGAATTTCCAAACGAGCCGTGCACCTGTCTCCTCGACTCCAGCAGATGTCAAATCAATAAGATCAGATAAGGATAGATCACTCTGCACTTTGTTCTCTCTATTTGATGACAATTTTCCCCAACACAAAGTCAATGGGAGTGATTTGTTCGGCTCCGCCCCGGTGCTGGCTGCTGTCATGGGGGTTTCAGATTTTTGTCTTCTGTCCCTTTGGTGTCTGCTAATGTCCTTGCCTTGTTCTCCCCGCGTCCTCGGCTCCTCGGATCTGATCAAAGCCTCTTTTGATTGGAGCGCTGGTTTTGTGATCTGAGGATGTCTTAAAAATCATCTTCGTTGGTTTGATTAGACGATATGTCACAGGCGACGTCGGGCGCGTCTCCACTGACGGTATCTCTGCTGATTTGGTTCTTTAAAGGGCCCGTGTGACGCCGTTTTCTGATCTCTGTTCTAATGTTGCTTCTTCATCACAAACAGACCTGAAGTTGTGTTTTGTTTCATTCACACATGTTTAACACATAATCCCTGCATATTTAGGCTGAGTTCTTCTCTCAAACTGAAAACACTCAGTTCCACCTTGTGATGTCATCATGTGGTAATACAGGAAGTGCTCCACTGTGTTTTTAAACTCCATACACCTTCACTAGAATCATTTTGATCATTTCAGCCCTGGAATTGCCAATATCTACTGAACTAAAGGTAAAAGGAGCTGTTCACTTGAAAACTACCACTTCATGACATCACAAAGTGGAATGGAGCATTTTGAGCTTTGGAGATGTAGACAGATTAATAATAAAATGTTATGCAAACATGTGTGAATGAAACAAAACACAACTCCAGGTCTGTTTTTGAGGAGGGAAGAGCATTAGAACATGGATTAAACCTGACAAGAGTCCATTTTGTGTAATATAGAACCTTTTAAAGTGTCACAACAATGATCTTAAAAGAGTTTTCAGCTGTGGTTTAGTTCTGTTTTAGTCCTGGTTTAGTTCTGATTCAGTCCTGGTTTAGTTCTGTTTTAGTCCTGGTTTAGTTCTGGTTTAGTCCTGGTTTAGTCCTGGTTTAGTTCTGGTTTAGTCCTGGTTTAGTTCTGGTTTAGTCCTGGTTTAGTTCTGATTCAGTCCTGGTTTAGTTCTGGTTTAGTCCTGGTTTAGTTCTGGTTCAGTCCTGGTTTAGTTCTGTTTTAGTCCTGGTTTAGTTCTGGTTCAGTCCTGGTTTAGTTCTGTTTTAGTCCTGGTTTAGTTCTGGTTCAGTCCTGGTTTAGTTCTGTTTTAGTCCTGGTTTAGTTCTGGTTCAGTCCTGGTTTAGTTCTGGTTTAGTCCTGGTTTAGTTTTAGTTTAGTTCTGTTTTAGTCCTGGTTTAATTCTGGTTTAGTCCTGGTTTAGTTTTAGTTTAGTTCTGGGTTAATCCTAGTTCAGACTTGGTTTGGTTGATTTCATCATTGTGTATATTGTGTTCACGCTCACATACATACCTCAATAAAACTGGAACAAAACTTGGACTCACTGGGCCTAGAATGTGCAACAGTAGCTCAGTTGGTAGCATGATTAGACGACGGTCAGTGGTTCAAATCCAGCTCTTGACATAAACATTGTTGGTAGAGTAGAAAGATTCACAGATAAATGCAGTCTTTCTATCCTTGGGAAAGACACTTAAACCCTTTTCTTGGTGTAAAGCACTTTGAGAGTCTTAAAGGTAGAAAAGTGCTACACAGTGGTCCCTCGTTTATCATGGGGGTTACGTTCTAAAAATAATCTGCAATAGGCAAACTTCGCAAAGTAGTCAGCTTTATTTTTTACAACTATTATATATGTTTTGCAGCTGTAAAACCCCTCACCACACACTTTATACACTTTTCTCACTCAGGCATTAACATTTTCTCACATTTCTCTCTTGTTTAAACTCTCTCAAAGTTCAAACCTTCGTAGGCGTCTTTGTCGGTGCAGAACGTTTCATCGACATTGTGGGTTTTGTTGGGGAGAAAACTTGCAAACATACAGCACTTCAGAGTCACACTGCGATCCAACGTTTATGTAAATTTGTCTGAACACATTCTGTACTGTACTGAGACACGGCACTGAGGAGACTGATGGACAATGGTCTACAGTCCCTCAGCCAATCAGGACGCAGAACACAGTGCATGCTCATATACTGTAAAAAAGCATGCGAAAGGCGAGCCGCGTTATAGTCAGGGACAACTGTATAAAAATGTGACAATTTAACAGGGCTAGACCAGGACTAAACCGGGACTAAACCCGGACTAAACAGGGCCAAATCAAGTCTACATCAGGACTAAACTGGGGTCAAACCAGGACTAAAACATAGGTCACTCAGTGTCTTGTCAGTTTTATCAACTTTAATTCAATTGTGGCCAAAGTTAAGCCATGATCCACCACCGTTTCCCAAAGAAAAAATAGAACAAATATGACCTCATCACCACAATCTCACACCTGTTTCCAATGCCACCTTCATCGGGCGTGGACGTCACACTGCATTCCACACATAGGCGCACAGATATAGGCCCAAGTCTCACGTATCCGTCATCACACATCTGTTTTAACTCTTCCTCACCGGCGAAATCAATTATCAGTGATTATGTTACTGTCAAAGTCCTTAACACTATAAGGACTACACTCGTCTTATGGGCACAGACAGACAAAGGGACGGCTCTAAGTTTAACCTTCTTTCTCAGCTGTCATGACAACACCTCGGGGTGATGGTTACGCCGATAAAAGTAGTCCCACAGAGGACCCTATATATGTGGTTTTAACGTAAAGGACAGAGTAAGTTATGGGATGGTCAATGAGCAGGCCCATCGACAGAAATTGCAGGGCCCAATGCAAGAAGCCTCACATGGGCCCCACTCTAATATAAACTGAACCAATTCTGGGCCCGGGACAACAGACCCCTTTGTACCCCCTGTCGACTCCCCTCCCAATGAAATGTAAATTCATAATATGTGGTAACTTTTGAATACAAGTCAGGATATGCATTACTTAACTTGAACTAGGGCTACGCTGCGTCATTTTATATAGCTAATTGGCTCTTTGCACAATAGCGTCCTCAACCACACTGTTAGCATCACTACTTCCTGTCCAGTTTTATCTCTATGACGTTTTGCAGAGTCACGCTAAAATGAATAAGATAAGATCTGCCTTTATTAGTCCCACAGAGGGGAAATTCCAGTATATATATTTAAATAGAATATATATTTAAAGATCAGGCATTGGACAGGGACCAGCGGGTGGGTTAGGGGTCAGGGGTCAGAGGTTAGGGGGTTTGGGTCAGACAGTGGACAGGGAGTTGCGGGTGGATGTCACTGTCAAATAAAATGTTAATGCTAATGCTAATTTTGGGGCATAATAAATATTAAATCAACACCACAAACTGAAGTATTCTACACATAAACACAATTGTATAGTCTTTCTTTTAATTAATTAGATTTTTAATAGGTTGTTTATTTTATGTTTTGAGATTTTAATAAAAGTGACTGTTAGCTTTGAGACACAATGAGCTAGCTAGCATACTCCTCTCACTTTCTCAGGTTGACAAATATCTTAATTATACAAATAAAGTTTATCCAAATGCATCCCACAATTTCTACAAAATAAAATATTCCTTTTCAAATCATTTGCAGCGAATTAAAAGATGTAAATGTGCAATAAAAAGGATGAAAAAGAAAGTATTTTAAACATAAATTAAAGTTTGACATTAAGAACTGTATGGAAAAAGATTCAAATATAAAGATGTTATAAATGATACGATGCAGTTAAACCACAGAATAAACATCACAATATTTAATTTCATGTATCTTTATTTCTACAGTGAAAGCCCAATGAAAGGACCAGACTCTTTTTCACAAAACATGCAAAAGTTACAGGTTACAGGCTTTCAAAATGGCCGCTGCATTAAGAGTACGAGGTCTAGATTTTGTGCGACTCAAGTTTGACCCAAGATGGCCGACGTTCTGTGTGGTTTAGGGCAGGGCCATAATATCTAATAATATCTGCTTAGTTTTATGTCCCCACAATGAAATAATAGGCTCCACCCCCTCCTATTTAATTTTCCAGAGGGCGCCACTGAGCTGTCTTGTAATGTAAGTTCTTGGCAACATTACGTGAATTAGTCAGCCTCAAATTTTGTGGCCGTTTTCATGAGTTTTTGAGCATTTTTTTGGTTAAAATACAAGACAATACAAACAAAAATAAACCAATAATAACTATATAGGTCAATTTAAAACAAAAACAGGAGCAGGTGTGATTATAAACATTTATCTCTACATTATTAAATTGCATTAGTGGCACCAGTGTATCCAGTTTTACATGTCCTTCAAATGTGTTCCATTGTTGAGAAGCAGAATAACCAAAAGCTTTTTTTCCCCCCGTTTCAGAACAGTAGAAGAAGAAACATTTAATTTCTCTTGACTTTTTTCTCTCTGAAGTCTTGTGTTCCTGTGTGTTGGGCTCTGTGTGTATTTGCAGTGGGCTGGGGGGGCTCAGATCTGACTTGTTAAAACCCTTCTCAGCTGCGAGGTCACGGCTCTGGCTTTTCCACCTTTATGCCTGTGAATGCTGTGTCACTCTTTAAATATCACACATCTGCTGCAGCCGTGCACCACCTGTCTCCCAAGGTCCCTCTCTCTTTTTGACTTTCCCCCTAGGGCCACACATCTGGATTTGTAATTTGGTTTGAATTAAGATTTTTAGCAGACCTCCTGATGCAGCTCTTTCTCCATTGACTCTGGCTCCAATTCACTTTCTATTAAAAAACTGTGGCCTCTCTCTGTAACTGCTGCTGTCAGACTCATCGTTTTGGTCTTAAATGTTCATATTAACCCGCTCTACATGAGCCTAGGTTTTTTATTTCACAATAGTATCTCTAAATCTAAATGTGAACATTACTAACAGATAAATCAGGCGTCTTCCTTCTCTGAGGCCGCTCCCACTAGCGTTAGCAATAGGTTTGATTGACAGTGTTACTAAGCACCTGTGCCCTGTTAAACCAGCGGTGCAGATGGGGAGAAGCATTACCTTCAACAGATTCCCTCTAGATTGGTTCTTTGGTTGCTATGATACTCACAATCAGAATTCCAAATATGGGACTCAGCTCCAAATTGGCCTCTATAACTGCTCTAGCCTCCATGAGCTTCATTTGACTGGAGCTCAGGGCCAGCCCAGTCTATAAGCAGACCAAGCAGCTGCTTAGGGCACCGAGCCCACCAGAGGGCCCCCAAGAGCCCATACATTTATGTTTTGGGCAGTGGTGTGGACAGTTACGTGTTTACACCAGTGTAATGGACCCCTCCCTCCAGGTGCATTCTGAGTGCACTGAGGCAGCAGAGGGACATTTGTTTTACAAACTAACAGATTAAAAGTTAGTGAAATTCAGTTTATATAAAGTTCAGAACAATGTATAAAAAGCCCAGAGGAAGATCGTTTTGGGGAAAGAGGAACTTTTCAGAGAGGACTCGAAATTTGACACCATTTTAACCCTGTGGATCTGCAGATAAAACAGTGAAACTGGATGTGTATAGACAGAGGACAGACCTCAGAGCAGCAGAGGACAGACGGGACACACCTCAGAGGGACAGAGGACAGCAGGTGAGTCCATTTATTACACTGGCTGTTTTTGGTTGTGGCTTGTCCTTTTGTGGTAATTTATTTAGATAAGCATCTGGCTTTAATATTTACCACTTCCTCTGTGCAGACTGTGCTCCGTGCTAACTGCTAACATGCTAACTGCTAACGCGCTAACTGCTAACGAGCCACTGTTAGCATAACACTGACTGTTGTGTTACTTTTACCACAGCCACACTTCGTGCAATATGAACATCTTTTAAGAGCTCTGAACTCGCTCTATTCAGTCGCTAAATTGTTTATTAATTATAATGAGTTCCAATGCAGCACAAGCAAATTAATGCCGGGGCCACTTAGCAAAGTTAGCATGCTACTATTGTAAACACAAGCTCTGCGCTGATATCCTCTGTGAACAGTAAAAACCTTTAGAGTCCTAAATATTTGTATATTTGATGTGACAGTTACATGTGATTGCAGCTTTTTGGCCTCTTCTCAGTGTCTGCTCAGAGCTCACTGCTCAGGTCAGAGATGAGCTGTGAGCATCAAACAAGAGGCAGCACAGATACAGTGGTATCGGCTCTTGGTATCGGCAGCTCATTGACGAGTACAATTTTTTACACCTGATACTAGTATCGGTATCTGTGCATCCTACTCATTAATATGTGCATTTTTGTGAAATCACAGCATCCAAAGCCAAAAAATAAACATAAAAATAATGTGATTCTAAAATCCTCTTATTTAATGTTCAGTCCTTCCATTATAAATCTGATGTTATTGTCCAGGATGTTTTTCTTATGCAACTCTTTACTTGGATCACTACTTTGTACTTCTTGACTGATATGATTTTGAAGTAAGTGTACTCTTGCTTAAGTACATTGTTTGGCTGCTCTTTCCAATTCTGCATTTTATGACAAGGAATTGATAAATGTAAGCCCACTTTAGTCAACCGGAACACATTAAAATGCACTAGAAACCAAGAAAAAAAGTCCAAAATTTTACATTTTCTTTTTTGACTGACTTTCCTTCCTTACATGTTTGAATACTGTTATACTTGTGGTTATTGCTGTTGTGAGCCTCTAGAATTTGCAGTCTTTTTATAAGTGGTTGTGTTGATGTCTTAATGCTGTTAAATATGAATATGTGGCACTGAAGTGGCGAGGGCCCCCAAGGGCAAACTCAGTTTAGGGCCCCCTAAAGGCTAGGGCCGGCCCTCCTGGAGCTGAACGCTGTGGGCGACGCCACACTCACTTAGTCCACTTCTTTATACAGTCTGTACTTTCTCTATGTATCTGGGCTTGGGACTGTACTGACTTGTAACTCCCCAATTTGAATTGTGATAAATCTACTTACTATGTGGCTTTGGGCTCTTGCCACTTAAGCTGTAGGTTGTTATGGGGTTTTCAAATGTAAAGCTGTGGTATGAATAACAACAACAATATCCATCTTTTTGTTTGTTTGTTTTATTTGTTCTGTCTTTTTATGACAAAATAAGATAAAACCATTATCTGTCTCACAATGGGGAAACCGCAGTGTTGCAACAGCAAAGTAGGACATTGGAATAGTAAAAAAAAGATATAAAGGTTAAATACAAAAGAATAAAACATTAAGGATGAACAATATAAAGTAAATACAGCACAGACTCTAAATACAATGAAATACAAAAATGTCATTTACATCTATAATAAATTTGACAATGTTGAAAAAGTTAGAGTTTCTTATGCCTTAAAAATGTCTGCTTCGTCTGCTTATGTCAATTCTTTTAACAACTTTAACCCCAGATATGTCCTGATGACTCTGCCTCAGTTTGAAGTCCATTGGATAAAAATCCTAGGGCACGTTTGTTAAACAAGTGCTATTTTTCATATCAGGATAATTTGATTCAAAATGGCCACCTTCACATCAATGTAAGATGTGCTACCTGTAGATGTTTTTGCTCAGATTAATGATGAGTTTACACTGGATTATGAAAAACTTTTTTTTTTCTTTCCATTGACTTCTTTTTACAAATTTGAGTGGCTTTGTAAATGTGGCATTGTCTTTTTTGTTCAGTATCATGTAAGGGATCTTGTATGAGATTTTTTTTTTTTTTAAACAATACATCTTGGGTTGACCTTCCAGATTGTATTATACTTCCATGGGTATCGTCCCTATAAACTTTTTTGCTCAGGGTTGCACTAGACTATGTGTGTACTAGATTTCTTTTGTTTACAACAAACTAAATTTGTGCTCGGGCCTTAATAAATAAAATGTATAGCAGGAGAATAGCATAAATAATGGATTGAGCATAAAACCACCTGATTTGAGAGACTGGCCTGACCCACGTTTACACGGCCCACTCTTTACATTAAATTACTGAAATATCCTATGTGATTCATTTATCCGTCCTTTGGTTACGACAGCTGAGTATTGCATCCCTCAAACAGATGACAAATCTGCTGTGTACTTCATTCTTTCCCCATAACCGTTTCCCCTCAGCTCTCCCGGAGGAAATGAATCAAAAGGTCACTTCTTGTCGAGATTTTAAATTCGAACGCTGTCCGTCTTTCCTCGACAACCGCGCTCTATTGACAGCGGTGGAAGTGAGCGTTGGGGTTTTAAGATCTAATGCCTCCTGTGGCTGCTGCTCTCCCCCCGTGTTCCCCGTCCTGTCCCGCTGTATATGTTATCCGCAGTTGAGTGGAGGTAAGGAGAGATAGTAATCCGCTGTAGCCTTGGCACTGGCTCGCACTCGCTGCTCATTGAGGAAGATTGATGGGCCTCTCTCTGCAGAAGCCTGTTGTTTGGATGGGGAGCGAACAAGATGGTGGCAGGCGGGTAGTGTATAGTGGATTTCCAATGAAAACACAAACGCAGACAGAGGCGATAGAGAAGGAAGAGAGAAATGGGGAAAAAAAGGAGGGATGATGGGGCTGGGAAGGAATAGAAGAGAGCTCATTAAATTTGCTTGCATTTTATCGAGTGAGACGGTCGACAAGTCTGCTGCGGATTCACATCAATCAATCACTCTTCCAATGCGTGGGATGTAGTTTAGTATGGGGTTAGCATGTTAGCATTATGTGTATATGTATTCATGCCGTTCACTCTGGATGCAAACTCAAAACCTGTTCATTTTTATTAGTTATATGGTAATATTTATACATTCTAAACATAAATAAAATGGCAAAAATACTAATTAAAGCTGCCAGATGACATACTCTTACACACTTAAAATAATAAAAACACTATTTCCAATTTTATGCCAAAATTTGTCATTTAAAATCAGACTGCAAATCATTCTGCAAAATGGACTTTTCAGAGCTTTTGACCATGTTCTACTCATTTCTTCTCATTGATTGAAGTTGCATTTGGAGTGATTCATGTTTGAGTAATCTTTAATCAACTAGACAAGATGCCATTTTGCCGATCTACCCCCGTTTAAACTCGCTGCTTTTTTACATTGTATGAGCGTGCACTGTGTTCTGCGTCCTGATTGGCTGAGGGACTGTAGACCATTATCCATCAGTCTCCTCTGTGGCGTGTCTCCTGTACAGTACAGAATGTGTTCAGACAAATTTACATAAATGTTGGATTGCAGTGTGACTCTGAAGTGCTGTATGTTTGCAAGTTTTCTCCCCGACAAAACCCACACTGTCGATGAAACGTTCTGCACCGACAAAGACGCCTACGAAGGTTTGAACTTTGAGAGAGTTTAAACAAAGGAGAAATGTGAGAAAATGTTAATGTCTGTGTGAGAAAAGTGTATAAAGTGTGTGGTGAGGGGTTTTACAGCTGCAAAACATATAGAATAATTGTAAAAAATAAGCTGACTACTTTGCGGATTTCGCCTATTACGGGTTATTTTTAGAACATAAGCGAGGGACCACTGCATGTAAAAATTTGACCATTTACCACCAGAAAAGTTACACGGTGTCCCTTTACCTGAGTGTCTTTTCTATAACCTTTTGATTCATTTTAGTCCAGTGGCTTTATATCGTAACATTTCATCTCTCTATAAATTATATATACAATTGAAACTCAAATGTGAACTTTGTCTGCTGTAATGTCAGGAGAATTAGCAGGACTAAACGGCTCTACAGGCTGATACGGTTCTTTCTTTTATAAGCAGTCATCGCTCTGCTTGTGTTTTGACTGAAGTTAAATGCTTGATGTAACCTCCTGCTATTTAGATCCTTTCTACATTTGGTCTTTTAAACTCAGCTCCTGCAGTGAGACTTTACACTCTTTAATTAACCTCACAGCCTCCTGCCCCAAGTGGCTGCGACACATCTCAACAGAAACAAAACCTCAGGAGTGAGAAAGAAGCAAGTGACATGACTGGCAAGATTCGGTCTCACAACTTCGTCTTAAAGGTGAACTCCGTAACTTTTCTGGTGGGTGGTATTCTTTTATGGAGATGTGGAGATTCTTTCTTCAGACCAAGGCTTAGTTTGTTTTCATACCTGCTCACTAGCGCCTCAGAGTGGTCACGTGATGTTGCTGTGACGTGTCCGTTCAGCTGATTTAAAACATTTTTTTGGCGTGGTGTGGTGAGAGTAAAAAGACCCCTCCTCCTGGTTTAAAAGTCCGTGAGCATGTTTCAGTATTCCGATTGCTTCCTTAATCCAGCAACGATGTTTGTTGTCCTCTGTCCCATAATGCGGTTCTCTCTGTAACAGTGATCCACAATGGCCAATTTGAGTTCCTCCAGCACTGCTTTGTGTTTTGTTGCTCGTGTGCACAGCTTCACTGTTTCATTCTCCCATTCTCTCCTATGTTCCTTTTTTCAGTGAACCGAAAGCCCTCCATGTTTCCCCCATGTATCTTTTATTGCAAGACACGCAGGGTAATTTGTATATGACATTACATTTGTGCTCCAGTTCTATTGAATCTTTTTGGTGGACGAGTAGATGCGTGAGTTTTCATCTTTTTTACTCTCACACACCTGAGATACTGTCCTGAAGAAGCCGGACAGCAGATGGCACCGATAGCACCAAAACAGCAACATCACGTGACCACTCTGAGGTGCTAGGAGCAGTCCAAACTGTCAGGAAAACAAACTAAACTTTGGTCTGAATAAAAGAATATTTTAAACATAATTATTTTAAAACCAGATGAATCTCATTGGACGATATGACATAAAACTTAACTATACACTGCAATTATAAATGTTCTGTTGCTCAAACATGTGTCCTTACTGTGAGTGCGGTCGCCTCTCCACAGATCTGATGTGCAACTTAGCCAAGTAGCAACAACTTCTCTCCATGAAGATGCAAATTTAAAGCCATACTGCGGAACATTTTATGCTTTTCCAAGGAGACGAGCAGGCTTAGTCTTCACCAGAAAAAGTAGGGCCGCCCGGGCCAGTGTATGTATATATATATATATATATATATATATATATATATATATACACACACACATCAGATCTGTAACATGTAGCAAAGAATGAATATGCAAGGCTCATTGTACAAATTATTTTCCAAATGCATGAATTAAATTATTAATTTATTAAATTTCAGTTAAATAAACACAGCAGAAGAACTTTGAACAAGGTTTACATTTACATATTTTAATATAATTTGGTCACATTCGGCAGGCCGGATTAATAAGCCCAAAGGGCTGAACTAGATTGATTGAATTGAGACAGGACACGTTAAAGAGCTTCTAAAGAAATGTAATATTGTTAATAACAATTTAAACCATAAATCAAGTATATTTTTCTTTGTACAGCACCAGCTTGTTAGGTGGAAGGATGTTGTATTGTGTGTATGTAATCACTGGAAAAATCCCCTTTACATAAAAAAAAATCCATACGCTAGAACTAGTCATTCACAAACTTGCGACATTTGCTCAGTTGAGCGTTTGTCCACTGATTTGAAGGCTGGCAGTTCGAATCCCACTCTCAACATAAACATCACTGGTAGAGCATCAGATCTTCTGACCCAAATGTTGGAGGTGCAATTCCAGCTCCCACAGATGTCATTGTCATTGTATCCTTGGGCAAGACACTTCCCTCACCTCGCCCCCCCTGTCTGTGTACACTGGTGTGTGAATGTGTCTGTGAATGTGTGAGTGGTTCCTTGATGTAAAGTACTTTGAGTGCCTTGAAAGTGGAAAAGCGCTATATAAAACGTGACCAGTTACTATTTACCAAGTCAAACTCACTATCGTCCCATGCCTACTAATTACACGCCTCCTCTTCCTTATCCCCCTTTTGTTTTGCTCTTGAGAGAAGCAGTGAGGATGACATTTATAAAAATATGCTCTTCCATCCTGCTCTCGTAGCCTCCCCTGCCCTCTGTGTGATCTTGCTTTTCCATTCTTTTAAAATTGTCTCTCTTTTTTTTTGTTTCTTCATTTTGAGCCTATTATTTGAGCTGCTGTTTTGTTCCCTGTCTGCGCGTGGGTTTCATCAGCCCGTTGTGCATTGGCCTTCCTCTCCTCTCTGCTCGTTCATTTTTCTGTGCTAGTATTCGTCTTCCTCACATCCTCCTCTCCTAGGACACTGCGGCTCAGATTTTGGGAGTGCTTTGACGCCGTTGGGTCACACTCACACAGACTAACGCGATACTGTGATCCCTGTTGTGTTTTGCCATCCATCACTCCCCTAACTACAAGCACGTAATGGTTAAAGTCACCACAGGCTAAACAACGCAGGGCAGAGGAAACAGGAGAGTGCAAAGGTCAGATACCACACTGTGGCTGCGAATTATTAATGGTCATGGTCCATCTTTGCACCTCATCAGGTACAACATCATAATGACCACTGCAATGTGAAGAGACTATTATGGGATACTGCTTCACCATTGCACACAGTAGATTGTATCTGGAAAGGTGACATTTTGTTAAAGGGACATAATCTGAGAAATCAACTTTAAAGCTTTTTCAGTGCTATTCAAGTTTATTTCTATAGCACATTTAAAACAACTTCAGCAGAACCAAAGTGCTTCACATGAAAGTCAACAAAAAGATAAATAAATAGGAAAAGAACAATAAAACCCTGTATATCCTGTCTAGTGTTAAATACCAGGGAGAAGAGGTGGGTTTTCAGTCTGGTCTTAAACTGTGTTAAAGACTGAGAGGATCAGACAGGCAGAGGGCGCTGTTCCTTAGTCTGGGCGCTGCCACAGAAAAGGCTCTGTCACCTCTGGTCTTGAGCCTGGCTTTGGGCACAGCAGCAGGAGCTGGTCAGCTGACCTCTGACCTCAGGGCTCTGGGTGGAGTATAGGGCTGCAGTGACTCCCTCAGATAAAGAGGACCCATAGAGTGACACATTTAAAGAGGACCCATAGAGTGACACATTTAAAGAGGACCCATAGAGTGACACATTTAAAGAGGACCCATAGAGTGACACATTTAAAGAGGACCCATAGAGTGACACATTTAAAGAGGACCCATAGAGTGACACATTTAAAGAGGACCCATAGAGTGACACATTTAAAGAGGACCCATAGAGTGACACATTTAAAGAGGACCCATAGAGTGACACATTTGAACACAATCAGTAACATTTTGAACTGGCCTGATATGAAACAGGAGCCAGTGCAGGTCACACAGCTCAGGTCTGATGTGTCTCGTGTCTTCGTTTTGTCTCAGTCGAGCTGCAGTGTTCTGGACGTTCTGTGAGCGCTGCAGCCCTGGTCCAGCCCCACAGACAAACAATCACAATAATTCAGATGCCACGGTACAAATGTGTGGATTACTTTTTCAAAATTCACCTGTGGAAGGTAGAGCTTTACTTTAGCAACGAGCCTCAAATGAAAGAAGCTGGACTTTATGACAGAGCTTTAAACCCACTGTTTCCCCTCCTCATTTCCCCTCTTGATGTTGTATTTAAAGTAGTTTGAGGGTGTTCAAGTAATCTTTATTCTCCTGCAAGTAAGGCGCCATTGCGTCAAAAAGTCTTGTTTTCACAGACCCCCCCATGCGCTCACTGAACTCTCCTGACCCTCTTGGTCACATGCACCTGGTCACCTGTGAAGTGCACACCACAAAGGCACCAGAGAGTACGGGACATCCAGGCCTTAGGCTATGATTGTGGAGTGCTGCTACAAAACTTATTCGGCAAATTAGACTTATCCTCTGCCTGTGCATGTATTCAGTGTTACAGTATTCCTTCACTCGTCCTTTTCCTCCTCTGGGATGGCTCTGGCACGCTGGGACACCTACGTGGATCACAAAAACGTACAACCGACAGTGTGCGCCCCAAACAACTGCTGCAGCTCAGAGTACTCTCCCACAAGTGTTACTACAATTTCACGTTACTCACACGTCTGGCAGGGATCTCTGCCCCCGTGTCTCTGCTCATAACACTTGAGGTCCCAGCATGCTCGTGGTTTAAGTGCAATGTAAAGTGCAGCATGTATTAATAAACCAGAAAGGCAAATGCTACAAATAAAAAACATGCACTTCAAATGTTGCTGTATTACATAGCAAAAGATTAAATTTTAATCTGTCAACTGGACAAATTGTTGTAGGAGTGAAGACATTTCGCTGCTCATACAAACAATCCTATTCAACCTATAGTAGCCACGTATTGTTCTCTTTGTTCCTGTTTGCTATGGGTCTGAGGATAAAGTAGCAGATCGGTGAGAGATTATGTCTCAAGCCCCCATTCCTGTTTAAACAAGGATTGTTGCTGTATTACAAATATAAATAATCATCAAAGTATCAAATACTTTTTTATGAGGTATTTTTAGCCCACAGAAACACCCACTACTATCAGATGATCTAGAACAAACGTCAACAGAAATTCGGGAGCCCATGGCAAGAAGCCTCACATGGGCTCCCCTTTAAAATAAATGAATAGGAAGAGGGTCCAATTCTAGGCCCCTTAGACCCTGAGGCCCGGGACAGCAGACCTCTTTGGCTCCCTGCTGTCGACTCCCCTGCTGCTGTGCACTGATCGCTGTGGAACACTGGACTGTGTTGATTTGTGAATGAGGATCCACTGTTGATTCAATTTGTTACTTTCTCCACAGAGCCATGAAATTACTACAGTGCTGACATTTTTTTACTCGTAATATCCCCTCTGAATCTTTTTCTAATGTAACTATGACAACTTAGGCTAATTAAGACTCATAACAAGTTGTACTGCAAATTGCTTCCCAGATGAAAACTTGATGATGGATGCCAAAACACTTCCAGCAGCACGTTAAGTTGCCTGTAAATTGTGATACAGTTTAATTTGAGTTGTAGTTATACAGTTATATACAGTTTATCAGCTATCAGACTTTTTGTTTCTGGTCTTGTAAATATACCCAGAGTACAAATCACATCACCAGCATAATCAAAAAAGCCAAATCTGCTTTTTGGTGTGTGTTTACATGGACTAAAGAACTCAGATCATGTGTCAGTTAGTGGATTTTAGAGTTGACAAAGATTAACAAATTTAATAGAAAAACATTTAAACTTACTTTCCATTTATTTTGCTGTTTTTGCGTAATATTCCTTGTCAAAACCTGCACATAAAATCACGATTTCGGTGTCTGTGCACAGCCATTGGTTTGAAGGGTTAAGTCCGTCCGCGCAGTTTTTCAATAGAAAGCGAACTGAAACCAGTGTCGATGGAGCCGGGAGTGCGTCCATTCTCACATCCTATTTGGAGTTAGCTATGTCCATTCATATATACAGTCTATGGTGCTGGACCTCCGCTGTCTGCACACACAGCCGCTGATTCGCCGCTGTCTGCGCGCACAGCCGGGCCTTTTGCTTCTTCTGACATTTTCTCTCAAGTTTCAACCTCTGTATTTTGCATCCCATTGACATTTCCAGAGCTTGTGTGTGTAAACAGTGGGATTTCTGATATTTCTCTCATTCACGCAGATCATCTCTTGTCTCCCTGAGGTATAAGTCTGCAGAAGCCAGAGAAGAAGGCATGAATACAAAGTTAAAGAAGTGACTTTTGTGCCATTTATTTGAATATTATGCACATAGACTGTATAAAGAAGTGGACTAAGTGAGTGTGACGTCACCCACAGCGTTCGCATCCAGTCAAAGGAAGCTCATCGAGGCTAGAGCAGTTATAGCAGCTAATTTGGAGCCGAGTTTCATATTTGGAATTCCAACTGCGAGTATCATAGCAACCAAAGAGCCAATCTGGAGTGAGGCTGTTGAAGATAATAGCCTTTTTTGCTCGCACCACTGATTGAGAAGTGAGCCGGCTCTTAGAAATGCTGTCAGTAAAACCTGTTGCTAACGCTAGCGGGAGTGATCTCGAGGGAAGAAGGCACTTGATTTGTCTGTTGTTAGTGTTCGTATCTTGATTTACAGACACAATAGTGAAATAAAAACACCAGGATCATGCAGAGCGGGTTAATACGAACATTTAAGACCAAAATGACGAGTCTGACAGCAGCAGTTACAGAGAGAGGGGACACTGTTTTTCAGTATAAAGTGAACTGGAGCCAGAATCAATGGAGCCGGAAGAGCGCCAATGATCACTTCCTACCTGGAAAGTGGCTGTTACAGTTTAGCTACAGTATGTCTAGTTATATGTACAGTCCATGGTTATGAGAAAGTCTATTTGTGAGGAATATAAACTTACATAAGCAGGCGTTTTTATTAACTTTAACTTTAAATGTCAGGATTTCCAATTTAAATGTGGTACAAATGTGGCTTATATTATTTCTGTTGATATTTTGTGACAACCCTGCAGTTCTCACCTGTCAGTTCTGCCAGCTGTCTTTCCCTGTCATTGGCGAGCTCGTATGAGTAAGTAATCTTTGTCACTTTTTTGATAGAGGTGGTATTTGAAACATATTTGAGCGTGTATATTTTAAATAGCTCGCCAATTGACGCTTTACACAGAATTGGAGTGCCATAGTGAGACGTGTTTGGAAGCAGAACTGATAGAAAAATCTCAGAAGGTTCTTTGATATTATTAAGGGGAAAATGTCACGATGTAAAGAACTTAGATCAGGTATTACACGCCTCATAGCAAGAAGGTCCTGGGATCAATCTCTAGTGTTTGAATGAGATGACGTGACAGGTATCCATTTTTACGATTATACAATGTTGTTGTTTTTTTTACTTTGTCTTTCTACATGTTTAAATAGAAAAAAAAGTTATTTTATTTTATTTATTTTTATTAATAATTCCATATATCTTACTTCATATATCTGATGTCTTCTTTTTTATAAAAAATATAAAAGTAGTAAAAATAACGAAAACAACATTAAATGAGAGGGTGTGTCCAAACTTTTTACTGGTTTTGACTTTGACTTTTAGAAAACCACTTTGTAATAATAAAGAAACTATATTGTTTTGTGTGTAAATATTACTGTTGATTGTGGCATAAAAAAGTTAAAATCAGCATGAAGCTATTTCTATACCCTTGAAATGTACAGTAGTTTGAAATGTGCAATTTATCTAATGACTAGCATTGTTAAAATATTTCTCTGAGTCGCCATGTTTCAGATGACGTCACAACATTCTGCAGGACAATCATATTTAACACAGATGGAGGAAGCTAATATGAATATTGTTCTGATGCAGGTTTGTGTTGTCGTACAGTGAGTTCTTGGCTCTAGTCAATAATAAAAATAATCAGGTTCCACATTTATGCATTTGATTTTTGGCCAAAGTTAAATCTGTCAACTGGACAAAAAGTTGTAGGAGTGAAGACGTTTGGCTGCTTATCGAAGCCGCTTCTTCAGTTCTAACTGATGAAATTAGATGAGCAGCAAAACGTCTTCGCTTCTACAACTTTATGTCCAGTCGACAGATTTAACTTTGACTTTTCTATCGATCAGACCTGGATGACTGAGGGTTTACACAGACACATTTGACTTTTGGATATTTCATGGCAAAGTACGAAAAGTGTTTAAATGTAACATACATGAGCATTTAGCCTGGTGAATTCGATTTTCGGGCTCTGAATGTCTCTTGCACTCTTTACTCCAATTCTAACCCTATGCTTACCCTATACAAGACCTGTCCCATTTTATGCACCCCACAAATGGAGCCGACAAATGTGCCCTGCATTTCCATGGAGATTGGCTGTGAACAAAGTTTGCATCCAAGCACACTTCACGCCCTTCTATATCCCATCATGCACCGCGCGTCACTTCGTCTACAGGAGAAAATGCAGTCATCAGCCATCACTGCTGCTAGGCGACGTAACATAAGCTCACAGACAGAGGTTGATGTACGCTCCCTGGTGTAGGCCTGTCCCATTTCAGACCTTGCGTTTGACGGAGGCTACACGGAGGAGCACCCTTCGTCGGCCAGGCCCCTTGAATTGGGATACGGCATGGAAGAGTCTTGTAGTAGTGCTGCTCCTTAAATACTGATAGCGCTTAGGTTGTGGTGGGCGGAGCTGGAGGTGGAGCTACAGTCTGCAGGTGACCAGGAAACATGAGACAGTGGAATGGACTAACACAACCAGAACAACACTGACCAATACTGTAGCAAAGACCTTAGTAAAGACTCAAAACATGAACCAAATATTCCCATTCTGGATTATGTAAGGATATAATTATCTTTCATTTCAAGACTAAATCCCTGTGGCAAGTGAGTCAGATCTGATTGCTAATCTCCCTGACGAATTGTGCTGATTCCACCTGTAGCTCTGGCCACCATCCAACTCCAGTTTGTTTTTGGATTAGTGTCGTAACGCTGGGTTTAATTGAGAAAAATTCCCCACTATCCCATTTCAATATGTAAACTCAAGCACTGTCATTATTATTCACATCATTGTGAAACTCAGCCTGAATCTGAAAACAGTTTGTGTTCCTATTTGTGCTTTCTCCTATACAGAACAGATGTGCACAAAGGCAGTATATGGAGCTGGCTCACACCCACATCCAGACTTGTGTTGTGTTTTTCAGTTTGGAGTTTGCCAAAAAGTGTGGACAGACAAACAGTAGTGAAATATGGACACACTGACCGGGTCCAGCTGGCTCCGAGTGGGACAGATGTGTGGGAACTTTGATCTGGGACCAGTGGGGTGAGGGTGCTTGGGGGTGGAGAGGGGAGCGGCAGAGGGGGGCTGTGGAGGAATTAGGACTTGCCCAAAAGTGAGTGAAAGAACTGTTTAACGAGAGGGTTATAAGTTGAATTTCAGGTTTTTTTTTTCTAATACAGTGAGTTTTTGGATCTAATCAATAATCATATCTTGAATTACAGACACAATAGCGAAATAAAAGCATCTAGATCATGTAGAGCGAGTTAATATGAACATTTTAAAACCAAAATGATGGGTCTGACAGCAGCAGTTACAGACGGAGGCCACAGTTTTTCAATGTTAAGTGAATTGGAGCCAGAGTCTATTGAGCCGAAAGCTCACTTCCTGTTTGGAACATGGCGGCTAGCAGGTTAGCTATGTCCATTTATCGGCCTATATACAGTCTATGGATCAAACTGCCAACCAGACCAAGCTCGTTTGCAGGTGAACCAATCAGAAATAATGCGCAGACATTACACAATTGCATACTGACAAGAACCTTTCCCCACTGTTTCAGGTTGCATCTGGTGTCTAAACAGGGAGTTGAATGGTGTGAATGTGGTGTGTCTGCATGAGGGAGTGGTGGGCAGAGGAGCCGATGGTGCAGATAGAAATCCTCACTTCTGTCACTTTACTCCAGGCACCTGTGGCTAGAACATAGACTGACAGAAGAGGATACGCATGCTTCTGGCTCCATCGACTCTGGTTCCAATTCACTGTACACTGAAAAACGTGTCATCCCTCTCTCATTATTTTGATCTTAAAATGTTCATATTAACCCTCTCTTCATGATCCTGGTGTTTTTATTTCTCTATTGTGTTCCTAAGATATTCCCATTAATAAGAGACAAATCAGGTGCCTTCTTTCCCCAAAGTTGCTCCCGCTAGCGTTAGCAACTGGTTTGATTGACAGCGTTGTTAAACTAAACCACTGGTGCGGGTGGGGAGAGGCGTTACCTTCAACAGCCTCGCTCCAGATTGGCTCGTTGGTTGCTATGATACTCGCCGTCGGAATTCCAAATGTGGAAATCAGCTCCAAATTGGCCCCTATAACTCTTAGCCTCGATGAACTTCAATGACTGGAGCCGAACGCTGTGGTTGACGTCATCGCCGTTCAGTCCCCTTCCTTATACAGGCTATGGGCTAGAATATACACTATTATTATCTGTCATATAAAAGGCCTTAAAGGGAAAATCTGTCCATTTCTTACCTGTTGAAAGTTGTCACCTGTCAGCGTTCTTTCCCTGTTCCTGTCAAACCTGCTTAAGTAATCAGATCTGTACTTTATTTTGACAGAGGAGAAATCAAACTGAAATTGTAAAATGAGCTTATTTATAACGTATAATTTATTCATAACTGACAGAGCATTTATGACCAAACCATTTCGCACATCTGAAGCTCGACAATAACCTTCCGACTTAAAGGGATAGCGGATACATCATTTAAACCAGCGCTGATGTTTGAAAGTAACACGGCGTTTTTGAAAACACTTTTGAGCATGAGACATTTATCGTCAGACCAGATGTCGTGCACCAAACAGAGCAGGAAGTCGGACCGGAATCCCAAGTAAGGTCGATGGTTTGAATAAAAACACAAACCTTCAGAAAGAATGACGGAGACAGAAGATCTAACGGCGCCCGGCAGAGGAATACCAAACAGCTAAAGAACACCAGATCATATCAATGGCAGGAGCCGGTTAAACCAATATTTAGCTGTCAGTTACAAGCAACAGTGTCACCGGGTCTATAAGCAACTGAGTCGAAAGAACGAAATGGAATAAATGTAAAATAAAGCAGAAGAGGTAACGTAAGGATACTGTGAGGATGTGAGACCAAGAACAACACTGTGAAATAGTGTAGACGCTGCAGGGTTATTATCAGTCTTATGAATGTGCATCCTCTCCAAAAAGTCTGTGTTAATTAGCAAATAAAGCAAGAACAGCAAGAAGTTGGCACACGTTTACTTGTGTAGAGATGTTATGCACGCATTTCTATTGCTTTTTGGAAGCAACAGAAATAGAAATAGTTTGGGAGTTTGTTTGGTGTGAACATTTGTTGAAATATGTAGGACGACAGTAGAGCGTTTTTTTGTCCACTGATCTGAAGGTTGGCGGTTCGAATCCTGCTCTCGATGTAAACTTCATTGGTTGAGTGGTCAGATTGGAGGTGCGATTCCAGCTCCCACAGATGAATGCTGTCTTTGCGTCCTTGGGCAAGACACTTAAACTTGATGTGAAGCGCTTTGAGTGACTTAAAGTTGTAAACGCGCTTCATAAATATGGGACTATTTGCCTATTTCGCATGTACCACAATCAGTGGAAGGAATTTGAGAGAAATGAATGTGCTTTTCATTCAGGTGTACATCATTTTGGCCCTCGCATTATTTGCAGTACATAAATGGTTTTGTGAGTCATATATATTGTACAAAATGAGATATCTTTAAGCCTCTCAAAAATCAATACCCAGATGCTAATTGACTCGTGCACGACGATGCCTGGCAACCGCACTGTTAGCGTCACTACTTCCTGTCCAGTTTTATCTCTGATGCTTTTGCAGAATCACACTAAAATGAATAAATATTTAAAGATGAGGCAGTGGACAGGCAGCTCCAGGTGTGTTAGGGGTCAGGGGTCAGAGGTTGGGGGGTTAGGGTCAGACAGTGGACAGGGAGCTGCAGGTGGAAAAACATTTAGGGAGGTAATTAATTTGAATTTTAATAAAGGTAGTTTATTTTAAGTTTTCTGTTTTGAAAAAAAGTAACTGCTAGCTTTGAGACACCATGAGTTAGCTAGCGTGCTCTTGTGCACAGAGCATGGCACAAAAACTGTAAACAGGTTACAAATATGAACAAGTAACAACAGAAGTAAAACATACTTAAACAGGACAACTCTGGATTTTTCCTGTGTAGATTTAGAACCGTCTTGATCTAAGTCAGAATTAGCATACATGCTACAGCAAGGTAGAACATACACAGTGATGGGAAGTACATATTGAAAATGTATTTAGTGACATAATTCTGAATACCTGCATTAAAATGCATATCGTAAAGGACTGTATTACATGGTCCAATCAGAGTACTATATTCTGAATAGAGTATTTTTACGCAGAGTTGCATTTAAATTATAGAGTAAAGACGTAACAGGACTGAAAACAGCTTTATGTTTGTTTCACTGTTTGTTCTGTGTTTATTTATCACTAATTAGAGAAGGAAAAATCACACCTGCCTCACCACAAGAGCTGAGGTTTCCATTTCTCTCACTAATTACCTGCAGCATGAAGCCAAAATTACATGATCAAATACTGTAATGGATTCCTTTGATTTGACAAAGTAACTGTATTGTGAATACCTCCAAATGAAAGAGTAGCTGTACAGTTACCTGGTGTAGTGAAGTAAAAGTAAAAAGTACCCATGTTAAAATTTACAGGACAGTACTTCACTACATTTACTTCATTACACTCCACCACAGCTCATATGGGAGATGCTGTAAAGGATTGTTGAATGAATATATTTTAAAACAGCAAAATCATGCTTAGACATTTACAGCAAAACAGTGAGGAGATGACGTTAATATAGTTTAAAATAAAATCTTTTTTTTTTTTTTTTCCAAATCTTTAGAATACTTTAAAGCAGCTCTGCTTGTGACAAGTCTCTCCATGGACCAGCACCAAAGAACATCTCCCACAAGTTAGAGCCACATGAGCCATGTCACACTCTGAGGACTAAACCAGGACTAAACCAGGACTAAACCAGGACTAAACCAGGACTAAACCAGGACTAAACCAGGACTAAACCAGGACTAAACCAGGAGTGAACCAGGACTAAACCATGTGAATCATCGTTTGAGTTTTGTGCAGTTAAAACCTGGAACAGTCTTCCTGAAGATGTGAGACAGGCCTGTACTTTGAGCCTGGATTTAAACATTGTCAAACGGTTCTATTTAGCTGTGCATATTTTATTCTGCCTCTTTCCTTTTAATGTTAAATTTATGATGATTATTTCCAATTATTTATGTTTTGATTTGTTGTATTGTGACTTAATGTGTTTCTTATTCTGTAAAGCACTTTGAATGACTGTGTACAAATTGTGCTATAGAAATAACCACTACAGCTCATATGGGAGACACTATAAAGGTTTGCTGAATGAATGCATATTAAAACAGCAAAATCGTGCTTAGACATTTTCAGCAGAACAATGAGGAGATAACGTTAATATAGTTTCAAATTAAATCATTTTCTTAAATCTTTAAAATACTTTGATTATGTCTGTCTATAGGTGAAGCTTAACCCTGCGGCTTCAGACAGTTAACAGTGAGCAGAGTGGCGAGCGTCTCCATATGGATGCGTGCTAATTAGCTAAAAGGAGATGGGAAGAGGTGGGCAGAGGGGCACATTAGTGAACCTGCCATTGTGCCCCTAAACCCCCTAAACCCTGTCATGAGGTGGGTGCCCTGCCTCCTCACTCACACTCCACTGCCCGAGTTAATTGAAGCCACTCCACATCAGAGCAGGTACAGCGCCGCATTCACCTGCCAGTCAGCACGGACACGTTTAACACACAGCTTCAGTTTAACCCTTTAAAGACGAGTGCGCTCCTAGAACACACAGATTAAAGGGCCCGAAATTATGCTACAGTATTTTCTGATCTGTTTGCTCATGTTTCCTCATCACACACAGACCTGGGGTTGTGTTTTGTTTCATTCACACATGTTTAACACACAAATCCTGCATCCATCCATCCATCCATCCATTTTCTTCCGCTTATCCGGGGCCGGGTCGCGGGGGCAGCAGTCTAAGCAGGGACTCCCAGACTTCCCTCACCCCGGACACATCCTCCAGCTCCTCCGGTGGGACCCCAAGGCGTTCCCAGGCCAGCCGAGAGACATAGTCCCTCCAGCGTGTCCTGGGTCTTCCCCGGGGCCTCCTCCCAGTGGGACATGCCCAGAACACCTCCCTAGGGAGGCGTCCAGGAGGCATCCTGAGCAGATGCCCGAGCCACCTCAGCTGGTTCCTCTCAACGTGTAGGAGCAGCGGCTCTACTCCGAGCTCCTCCCGTGTGACCGAGCTCCTCACCCTATCCCTAAGGGTGCGCCCGGCCACTCTGCGGAGGAAGCCCATTTCAGCCGCTTGTATCCGCGATCTTGTCCTTTCGGTCATTACCCAAAGCTCATGACCATAGGTGAGGGTAGGAACGTAGATTGACCGGTAAATCGAGAGCTTCGCCTTCCGGCTCAGCTCCTTCTTTACCACAACGGACCGATACAGCGACCGCATCACTGCAGACGCTGCACCGATCCGCCTGTCAATCTCACACTCCATCCTTCCCTCACTCGTGAACAAGACCCCGAGATACTTGAACTCCTCCACTTGGGGCAGAGACTCACCACCCGGAGAGAGCAAACCACCTTTTTCCGGTCGAGAACCATGGCCTCGGATTTGGAGGAGCTGATTCTCATCCCAGCCGCTTCACACTCGGCTGCAAACCGCCCCAGTGCCTGCTGCAGGTCCTGGCTTGAAGAAGCCATCAGGACAACATCATCTGCAAACAGCAGAGATGAAATCCTGTGGTTCCCAAACCAGGCCCCCTCCGGCCCCTGGCTGCGCCTAGAAATTCTGTCCATAAATATAATGAACAGAACCGGTGACAAAGGGCAGCCCTGGCGGAGTCCAACATGCACTGGGAACAGGTCTGACTTACTGCCGGCAATGCGAACACAGCTCCTGCTCCGGTCATACAGGGACCGGACAGCCCTTAGCAAAGAGCCCCGGACCCCATACTCCCAGAGCACCCCCCAAAGGACACCACGAGGGACACGGTCGAATGCCTTCTCCAGATCCACAAAACACATGTGGACTGGTTGGGCATACTCCCATGAGCCCTCGAGGACCCGATGGAGAGTATAGAGCTGGTCCAGTGTTCCACGACCAGGACGAAGACCACACTGCTCCTCCTGAATCCGAGGTTCGACTATCGGTCGGATTCTCCTCTCCAGTACCCTGGAATAGACCTTACCGGGAAGGCTGAGGAGTGTGATTCCCCTGTAATTGGAACACACCCTCCGGTCCCCCTTCTTATACAGAGGGACCACCACCCCGGTCTGCCATTCCACAGGTACTGTCCCCGACCGCCACGCGATGTTGCAGAGACGTGTCAGCCAAGACAGTCCCACAACATCCAGAGACTTGAGGTACTCAGGACGGATCTCATCCACCCCCGGAGCCTTGCCACCGAGGAGCTTGCCAACCACCTCAGTGACTTCAGCCAGGGTGATGGACAAGTCCGCCTCTGGGTCCCCAGTTTCTGCTTCCTCCTCGGAAGACGTGACAGTGGGATTGAGGAGATCCGCAAAGTATTCCTTCCACCGCCCGACAACATCCCCAGTCGAGGTCAGCAGCTCTCCACCCGCACTGTAAACAGTGTTGGTGAAGCACTGCTTTCCCCTCCTGAGGCGTCGGACGGTTTGCCAGAATCTCTTTGAGGCCGTCCGATAGTCCTCCTCCATGGCCTCCCCGAACTCCTCCCAACCCCGAGTTTTTGCCTCTGTGACTGCCCGAGCCGCAGCACGCTTGGCCTGCCGGTACTCATCAGCTGCCTCAGGAGTCCCACGAGCCAACAAGGCTCGATAGGACTCCTTCTTCAGCTTGACGGCATCCCTTACTTCCGGTGTCCACCACCGGGTTCGGGGATTGCCGCCGCGACAAGCACCACAGACCTTACGACCACAGCTACGAGCAGCCGCATCAACAATAGAGGTGGAGAACATGGCCCACTCGGAGTCCATGTCTCCAACCTCCCCCGGGATCAGGGAGAAGCTCTCCCGGAGGTGGGAGTTGAAGACCCCCCTGACGGAGGGCTCCGCCAGACGTTCCCAGCAGACCCTCACAATACGCTTGGGCCTGCCAGGTCTGTCCGGCTTCCTCCTCCGCCAGCGGATCCAACTCACCACCAGGTGGTGATCAGTTGACAGCTCAGCCCCTCTCTTCACCCGAGTGTCCAAGACACGCGGTCGGAGGTCAGATGACACGACAACAAAGTCGATCATCGACCTCCGACCTAGAGTGTCCTGGTGCCACGTGCACCGATGGACACCCTTGTGCTTGAACATGGTGTTTGTTATGGACAAGCTGTGGCTAGCACAGAAGTCCAATAACAAAACACCGCTCGGGTTCAGATCGGGGAGGCCGTTCCTCCCAATCACGCCCCTCCAAGTGTCACTGTCGTTACCCACATGGGCGTTGAAGTCCCCCAGGAGAACAACGGAGTCCCCGGTTGGTGCACTGTCTAGTACCCCTCCCAGGGACTCCAAGAAGGCCGGGTACTCTGCACTGCTGTTTGGCCCGTAGGCCGACACAACAGTGAGAGACCTGTCCCCGACCCGAAGGCGCAGGGACGCGACCCTCTCGTTCACCGGAGTGAACCCCAACACGCAGCGGCTGAGCTGTGGGGCAATGAGCAAGCCCACACCAGCTCGCCGCCGCTCCCCGCGGGCAACGCCAGAGAAATGGAGAGTCCAACCCCTCTCAAGAAGATGGGTTCCAGAGCCCAAGCTGTGCGTGGAGGTGAGGCCGACTATATCTAGCCGGTAACGCTCAACCTCCCGCACAAGCTCAGGCTCCTTCCCCCCCAGCGAGGTGACATTCCATGTCCCCAGAGCTAGTCTCCATGTCCGGAGATCCGGTCGTCGAGGTCCCCGCCTTCGACTGCTACCCGGATCTCTCCGCACCTGCCCCTCATGGCTCCTCCCGCAGGTGGTGGGTCCACGGGAGGACGGCCCCACGTCGTTTCTTCGGGCTGGGCCCGACCGGGCCCCGTGGGGAAAGGCCCGGCCACCAGGCGCTCGCTGCCGAGCACCCACCCCAGGCCTGGCTCCAGGGTGGGGCCCCGGTAACGCCAGTCCGGGCGACGTAACTGGCCTTGATCTTCTACTTTCCATAATGGGCTTCTGAACCGCTCTTAGTCAGACCCGTCTCCCAGGACCTGTTTGCCATGGGTGACCCTACCAGGGGCATGAAGCCCCCGACAACATAGCTCCCAGGATCATTCGGGTGCTCAAACCCCTCCACCACGTTAAGGTGGCGGTTCGGGGAGGGGCAAATCCTCCTGCCACCCAGGTGGTGGCAGGAGTGAAATACTTTTTTACTGTACTAATGGTGAGGACAAACTGCAAAATGAACTCGCAGCCGTGCACCATCCCTCAAGAGAATGTGCAGACCTTCAAGTGTGAATTCACTGTATGGAGCCGTCCGTGGATGAAGTCTACCATTGTAACTGAAAAGTGCAACAAATTTAACTCCACTTAGTTCTGAGACTTTTTACTTGTGCATTCAAATGGCAAATCCTGCATATTTATGCTATTTATTTTGTGATGTCATCATGTGGTAATACAGGAAGTGCTCCACTGTGTTTTTAAACTCCATACACCTTCACTAGAATCATTTGGATCATTTCAGCCCCTGGAATTGCCAGTCTCTACTGAACTAAAGGTAAAAGGAGCTGTTAACTTGGAAACTACCACTTAATGACATCACAAGGTGGAACAGAGCATTTTGAGCTTGACAGTAATAAAGTGTTACTCAAACATGCGTGAATGAAACAAAACACAACTCCAGGTCTGTTTTTGAGGAGGTAACAGCTTTAGAACATGGATTAAACCTCACATGAGTCCATTTGGTGTAATATAGTTTTTATTTATACCAATCATCTCGACCCGCGTGTGTCAGTTTAGAATTTTGGAAATCTGTTCACCCTATACCAGACCAAACGATAGCTTTTTGAGTTTTTGTTGTCCTCTTAAGCGTCCTTGTGAACTGGCTCTGGGTTGGAAAGATGTTTCAGGAGCAACAAAAAACACAACGTGTCCTGATGCATAAAATTATCAACCAGTTCTAGCAGTGGCACTCGCCTCACTCCAGCTGACCTGCAAACTAAATCTAACGATTCACACATGAACCTTAAAGCAGGCCTATTGTGCTTGTGTCTGGGCTGTAGTTCTCATCTCTGACCCCTGTGGGTCATTAAGTTATAATTTGCACATTTTAAATCACAATATTCATGTAAAACGACTTAATAAAAGAAACAAGTTCACTGACTTCCGCGTTAGAAAACTGCAGTGTCCAATGGGAGCTCATGTCGGTGTAAACATCATCACAACAAAGCGCTGTTGGTGCCCCCTATGGACACCTGCACATCACACTAGCGAGCAGCACATTTTTTTTTTCCGTTTGTACCAAAATGACTACATGACGCTGCCGAATCCTACAAGTATCACCGATGAAGAAAATAAAACTGGAGAAGGAAGTGTGTACGTCACAGTGGGCATGTACCAGTGGAGGTGAAAACAGGGGTCGATCAGCAAAATGGCGTCTTGAAAATAGTCGATTAAAGATTACTCAAACATGAATCACTACAAATACAACTTCAGAGGCTCAATGAGAAAAATCAACTTGAACATGGAGAAACATCTGAAAAGCCAGTTTTGCAGAATAGGTCTGATTTAAGACTTTTTACATGCTTTGTCCCAAAACCCGCTTTTGGACACCTCTAAAAGTCGTCTTTTAACTTTAACATCGCACTGTCTTGTCTCATTGGTGTGATATCCATTTTGGAGTTGAAACTGGAACCAGAACCAAACCAGGAGGAAACATTAAGTTCATAAATCAAACCCAGGACTTTATTCCTGAGAGTCTTTCAACACCGTCACGATAATGTACCTTTCATCTAAGCCAGGATGTGCATCGAAGATAAGCAACATTAAAGTCTAAACAAAGCCACAATGGACAGTTATGCTAACGCAGAGTAGCGTCTCCTCTGCAGTACACTGCCAACTACTGCAGAACAAAGACACACAGCCTCTCTATGAAATGTCACAGGCTGAAATCGGATTTGTCTGCATTAATTTGCGTCCCACATGGGTTTTGTTGATAAATTATGGCTAAACTCCGCTCCCTCCTCGGTCATTTTAAAGAAAAGTGTCACGAGAAACAATACAACAGCGTGTCTCCTGATTAGCAACCGAAACCAGCTGAGTAAGGATCGCAAAGGCCAGAGACGCTTCATTATCCAGATAAATCCTCTCTGCTTTTGGCCCCAGTGCGGCCGGTCCTGGAGAGTCCTTGTCCCCTAGAGGACGAAGCGCAGTGGTGAAGTGGAAGCTGTGTCATAACAACGCAGATGAGAAGAACTGTTAGTAGAGTCCAGACTAGAATGGAGTTCACAATGGATGCAAAGACAATATGCTTGCAATAAGTCAGCAAGTAAGTAAGCAAGCAAATGTAAGCAAGCAAGTAAGCTAATGGTTTTAAATGAGGGAGCAAGCCACCATTTTACACCCTTTTGCATCATTTTGCCACCTTTTGCTCTACTTTGCACCCTTTTGCTCTCTTTCCCTCTCCTTTGCCCTCTTTTGCTCCCTTTAGCACCATTTTGCTCCCTTTCTGCTCTCTTTTACTCCCCTTTGCTCCATTTTACACCATTTTGCCCCCCCCCTTTCCCCATTTTGCTGCTTTTCGCTCCCTTTTGCCCCCCTTTTGCTCCCTTTTCCCCCCTTTTGCTCCCCTTTTCCTCCCTTTTGCTCCCTTTTGTCCCCTTTTGCCACATTTTGCTCCCCCTTTCCTCCCTTTTGCTCCCTTTTCCCCCTTTTGCTCTCCTTTTCCTCCCTTTTGCCCCCTTGTAAATATTGGAAAGTCCATTCTCCGGCTTAAGAAGTTCAAGCATTTGAGTGATAGTCCAGTTTTTAGCAACGACTTGTCTCCATGGCGATGCTGCAATGATGGTCACGCAGTAAATGCTCCGATTTTTATAGAGCACTTTTCTACCATCAAGTCACTCAAAGCTCCTTACATCAAGGAACCACTCACCCATTTACACACACATTCACACACACATTCACACACACATTTACACACATTCATACATCAGTGCACACAGACACTGGGGCGAGGGGGGTTAAGTGTTTTGCCCAAGAACACAACAGTATTTATCTGGGACCTGGGATCGCACCGCCAACCTGTGGGTCAGTGGACACTCCAACATCTGAAATATAAGTTATCTATCTCTATAGAGACAGAATGGTGTTGCTAACAGGCCAAGCTACAGGTCAGATCCGTGTAGAGGCAACTCCGCTCAGTGAGAATGTTTGCTTTTCAAGGTATTTTTAGCAATAAAAATGCACCGAATAAATCCAAAATAGACAAGTTTTATGTACTGTGGAACATTTCAGACAAGTAATAACATCTACTTGGAGATGAGCAGGTTTGAACCCTCCAGAAAAGTTACATATTATACCTTTAAGTGACTTTTATTCAAAGTATATCAAAAGAAACTCAAATTATGTCAAGTATGGATTTATCTTGGGGTCACAACAGTGCTCATTTCTATGCAATTTTTGAACATCATTTGTGTTATAATGGTATCTATGGAGACAAACTGGTGGCACGCCCTCCATCAGAAAAGTTACATATTACACCTTTAAGTTACCTTTATTCAAAGTGTATCAAAAGAAAGAAATTATGACGAATATGCATTTATCTTGGGATCAAAACAGTGATCTTTTCTGTTTAATTTTTATACAATAAACAAAGTGTAATACATGTCTCCATAACTTCTCCATGGAGACAAACTGCTGACATGCCTTCATCAGAAAAGTTACATATTACACCTTTAAGTTACCTTTATTCAAAGTATATCAAAAGAAACAAATTATGACGAATATGTATTTACCTTAGGGTCAAAATAGTGGTCTTTTCTGTTAAATGTACAACAAGCAGTGTTAGAAGTGCATCCATAATATCTCCATGGAGACAAACTGGTGGCACACCCTCCATCAGAAAAGTTACATATTGCACCTTTAAGTGACTTTTGTTCAAGTATATCAAAAGAAACACAACAAAGTCATGTATGTATTTATCAAGTTCTCTTTTCCGTTAAATTTTTGTCTCCATAACATCTCCATGGAGACAAACCGGTGGCACGCCCCCCCAACCAGAAAAGTTACATGATGTACCTTTAAAAAGCGCACATAAATCAAGCTCAAAACGCTGGGCTTGAACCTGCAGGATGCCATTTTCGAGACGGCTTCCTCCAAAGTGAATGTTTACAATGAGAGGGATTTTAAATGCCAGACCTGTGTTCTCTTTCTCCCCCCTCCCTCGTTCCTCTCATCTATCTCTCCGTCTCTCCTCCTCCGCTTGTTGTGCTTCAGTCAGCTGACATTTACCGTGTATAGGCCTTACATCACCCACTCCTCCGCCTAGTTAGCTTTTTTACCGGTGTGAGTTTGAGCTAGGCGGTTGTGACAGCTGGCCACCCATATGTGACGCGACTTTAAAATCTTTATATCTTAATTATTGGCTCCCTTGACGGCAGTATCGACATTTCAGGTCTTAATGTGAAGGCCTTATAAACTGAGCCTCCTGTTGGCATTAAGTATGTCTTGGCAGTATACTGAAGCTTATAAAAGTGCTTACAACTAATACAAATCAGATACGGCAGGATGAGGGATGGTACACAATAATGAGCGTCGTTTAGCATGCTAACTGCTAATTCCTATGCATTTAATTTATTTATAGCAAGCGTTATAGGAAGTACAGGCACTTTCAATTATTTTCGCCGAGTGGGTGGCAAAACCGCACTGGGACTCGTGTTAATTAAGGGCTATATAAATACAACAAACATAATTAATATTTGAAAGATGGATGACTGATCAGTGCGTATAAATATCTAGTACATGCTTTCACACAATTACAGTAATCGGGCAAGTTTGTGTTGAGATGACGTTGGTTTTAATTGTACAGGGGTAAGCTGCAGAGCACGAGTCCAAGATGTATAGATTTAGCGGGTCTATTTGCGCAACATAATCTCCAATGCAAAGATATGGCACGGATCAGGAACGTGAGGAGGGTTGGAGTTTGAAGGGAAAGTGTTGGCTTTATATTTATTTGGCGTTATACCTGCTATAACTCATCAAAACCAGAGCCAATTGGAGTTTTGTATAGTTTCATTTGCGCTTCTTTAATAAATGTGTTTACAAGGTTTTTCTTTGACTTTGTAGATCAGCCAGAAAATACACTTGCATCTCACGTGCAGTTTTTAAAGTCCATAAACGATCACTGGCATCTGCCCTCTAACTGCCTTTTATACTAACACATATTTTAGTATTATAATGAAATGAAAAGTTGGTGGTTCAAATCCCGCTCTCATTGATTGAACGGTCAGATCCACTGACCCACAGGTTGGCGGTATAATTCCAGCTCCCAGAGATTAATACTGTTGTTGTGTCCTTGGGCAAGACACTTAACTCACCTCACACATGACTTTAAGTAAACTTTAAAGCAGCTCTGCTTGTGACAAGTCTCTCCATGGACCAGCACCAAAAAAATCTCCCACATGAACCATCTCACACTCTGAGGACTAAAGCAGGACTAAAGCAGGACTAAAGCAGGACTAAAGCAGGACTAAAGCAGGACTAAAGCAGGACTAAAGCAGGACTAAAGCAGGACTAAAGCAGGACTAAAGCAGGACTAAAGCAGGAAATAAACCTGGACTGAACCTGGACTGAACCAGGACTGAACCAGCTAAAACCTGGAAGTCTTCCGGAAGATGTGAGACAGGCCTCTACTTTGACAATGTTTAAATCCATACTCAAACAGTTTTGTTTAGCTGTGCATACGACTGAAAGGGTTTTATTCTGCCTAATCTCTCCTTTAATGTTCCTTTTCTGATGATTAATTATGTTTTGATTTGTTTTGTGATTTTAATGCCCAGTATCTGTGTACACTGGTGGATGTGTGAATGGGTGAATGGTTCTTTTTAGCGATGTGACGTTTGTGAACAAGTCGGCTCTTTTGAACGGTTCCTTAACGTGAACAGATGGAACTGGATCTCATTTTTAAAAACCAAATATTTTTCTTTTCAAATTTGATGCATTTTACTGATTAAAGCTGAGCCAACAGTAGAACCAGCACAAAAGAAGAGTAGGAAATACAAATGAAAGATTTGTGCACAAAAACATCATAATAACAGTTTTAAAAATTATTATTATTGTAGTGCAACATTTTATTTTGATTTTCATAATTCTGACGGGAGACTCCGCTCCCACTCTCAGTTTGAACCATTTTCAACACATATTAGTCATTTCTTTCTGTGGTTGATTTGGAGCTAAAATGAGTTTTCACATTGGCTTCTGTCATATAAATAAATAGTCAAAGAGCCAGGCTTTTGAACGGCTCTTTGAAAAGAACAGATCCAAAAGATTCGGATCCCACAAAGGAGCCGAAAGTCCCGTCAGTACTTCGTTTATGTGAAGAGCTTTGAGTGTCTTGAAGGTGGCAAAGCGCTATGTAAAAACATGACCATGTTGAAGATCACGTGTCTCTGGGCGTTTTTATTCTCCAGCTCAAAGTCTAAATGTTTGGAATCTGTCTCTCTCTCTGTGTCTGTTAGTTATGTAACAAATCACATCATAAAAAATTGGCTCTTTTTGGTATCTATTGTGCCCGTTCAGCACCTAAAAATGCTCTTAATGATCTGTTCCTGATGCTTTCAAAACTAGTAATTTATGAGGTTCTAATAATGGGCGATATAAATATTAACTAACTGGAGAAAGGATCTGAAACTTCGAAAGACCCATGCAACGGCCTGAATCTCACACAACTCATTTCTATAGCAAAAGACGAAGTTTAAATCCATCAACTGGACAAAACGTTGTAGGAGTGAAGACGTTTGGCTGCTCATCCAAGCCCCTTCTTCAGTTCTGGTCAAATTACTGCTGGACACCTCCCTTCAGACAGATATTAGGCAGTGTCCATCAGTAATGTGACCAGAACTGAAGAAGCAGCTTAGATGAGCAGCGAAACGTCTTCACTCCTACAACGATTTGTCCAGTCAACGGATTTAAACTTCGTCTTTTGCTATAGATCAGACCTGGATGACTGAGGGATTACACAGACTAGACCTGACCCTAGAAATTTAAATAAAAGCACACTCACTGATATAATCTTAACAAACAAACCCCATAATTGTAGGCAAATGCTGGTTTCTCATTGGATTTTAGTGATCACTGTCCAGTTGGGTTTATATAAAAGTTAAAAAGCCACGTCCGATCGTATAAACATTTCAATAAGATGTCTTTATCTCTGATCTGTGCTACGGCGATATCAGGTTAGCATCAGCATTCTCTGGACGTGATCTGGCCTTTAAATGTTTTTATTAATACTTTTAATGAAATTACAGACATGTGCCTTAAAGAAAAAATTGAATTGAAAAACTAACAATCCTTGGTTCAACACACAATTTGGAAGGTTAATTAGAGAAAGAAATGCAATACACTGCTCACACAACTAGGTCACATTTGGATTGGGCATTTTTATCTTTATCAACAGTGAGAAAGATAAAAACATCGTACATCGTTCATATCCAAGCTGATAGAGAGTCATCTCCGGTAAAGTTCTGGAGGATCCCTGTCAGAACTTAATATTCAGACATTACCAACCCATATTTTATTAGATACAGCTGTTGTAAATTCTAAAGAGGAAATATGTGATACTTTTAACATGCATTTTATCTCTGCATGTGACGTTTTGGATAACGATGGTGGTCCTTCTAATCTTGATCATGTTGAGTCTGAACCTCGGGCAGGAAACAGTCACATTTTCTCTTTAAGACCTTTCACTTACCTAGAGATCTTAAATGCTCGCTGCTCCATAGAGCCAAAGAAGTCCACGGGAGCTGATGACCTTGATCCAAAACTTCTATTACTAGCTGCTCCATATTTAAGCAAAGAAGTGCCCCAAGGCTCAGTTTTAGGCCCGCTGCTTTTTAATTTAAGATAAAACCTTATACATTTTTATACAGATGATGTTTTGTATTTGTGCTCTGCTGATCAAGTGATTTTAAAACTGCAGGAAGATTTTAATGATTTATCTACGACAAATGTTATTACACTAAATGCTACATCAACTGAAAGAGTCACCACCTGTAAATATCTTGGGTTTTGTCTTGATTAAAACGTATCCTCCTTGTTCAAGGAACCTTTGTTTCTGTACTGGATTATGTCGATATAATCCACATGCAGATTTCAGCCTCTGCTTTAAACCTTTACCTCCACTCTTTCACTCAGCCCTTCGTTTCATAACAGGTGATGAATTTAAACCCATCACTCTATGAAAAAGTAGGTTGATGCTATCTGCTGTCAGTCAGAACAACACTGTATAAAATGTATTTATAAGGCACTTCTTGATAGACTGACTGAATATCTCACTTGTTTGTTGAACTCTGATACGGGAACTTTTCACACAAGATCTCGACTCTCTCCGTCTTAAAACTGGCTGCGCTACAACTGAAATGGGAAAAAAAAGCTTTTGGTTTTGTTTGTATTGTTCTGTTATTGAACAGAGCTCATGAAAAAGAGTCTGGTGCTCTCACTGAGCATGTTCTGTAGAAATAAATGTAAATAATGTATTGTATTAGCGCTGCGGCCTAGTTGCTAAATGGCTTCTAAATGCTTTTTTTCCTGTTGTTCATGCCTGTTGATGTCAGCAGAGGGAGCGCCAGACTGGGGCAGATATTTAAGTAAAACACATGAAAAGCAAATGAGAAGGTGACCAAAAGGACTAAAGCAGGACAAAAAAAAAGGACTAAACCAGGGCTAAACCAGGGCTAAACCAGGGCTAAACCAGGGCTAAACCAGGGCTAAACCAGGGCTAAACCAGGGCTAAACCAGGGCTAAACCAGGGCTAAACCAGGGCTAAACCAGGGCTAAACCAGGACTAAACCAGGACTAAACCAGGACTAAACCTAGAGAATCAGTGTTTCAGTATTGTGCAGTTAAAACCTGGAACAGAAAATAAATCCTGACCCAAACGGTTCTGTTTATCTGTGCATGTGACTGAAAGGGTTTTATTCTGCCTCTTCTCTTTTAACGCTCAATTTGTGATGATTATTTATGTTTTGATTTGTTGTATTGTGATTTTAATGTCTTTCTTATTCTGTAAAAACACTTTGAATTACTCTGTGTATAAATTGTGCTGTACAAATAAACTTGCCTTATTTTTCTTTAATTTTTAGTTGAATTTTGCCTCATTTTACACGTCTATTGCCTGTGCGCCGTCTTCTGTCTGACCTGAAGTCAAACATTGTTCCTGTTAACACAAGTCGTAATGTGAGTCTCCATAGAAACTCCACTGCTCAATCACATCTCGTTCATTACAGCTGAGATCACTGCAGTTTTCTCATAATAATTAAACATAACATTAAGACAAGTGACAGGGGTGTTTGAGTTTCTATGGTTATGTGTTTTGTCATTTGATCATTTAGAGAAGTTACGTGAGCGTGAGTATAGACAAACTTCCTGGTAAGATCCACAGTTTAGTAGCGATGTGATGATCCTACCAAAATAAATTTTAATCTAATTTATTTACAGAACTAAGTATTGCATTTTAGTCCAAGTCATCACTCCAAGAAGAATAAGAATTGATGTAAAAGGCAGTGAGTTTGTATACATTAAAACACAGTTAAAGTGCCCATATTATGCTGTTTTTTGTTTTGTTTCTTTATCACAAACTGACCTGGAGTTGTGTTTTGTTTCATTAACACACAAACCCTGCATATTTACGCTGAGTTCTTCTCTCAAACTGAAAACACTCTGTTCCACCTTGTGATGTCATCGTGTGGTAATACAGGAAGTGCTCCACTGTGTTTTTAAACTCCACACACCTTCACTAGAATCATTTGGATCATTTCCGCCCTGGAATTGTCAGTAAAAGGAGCTGTTAACTTGAAAGCTACCACTTCATGACATCATAAGGTGGAACAGCATTTTGAGCTTTGGAGATGTAGACAGACTAATAATAAAGTGTTACTCAAACATGTGTGAATGAAACAAAACATAACTCCAGGTCTGTTTCTGAGGAGGCAACAGCATTATCACATGACTAAAAGCTCACATGATTCAATTTTATGTAATATAGGACCTTTAATTCATACAAAATAATTCCACAAATCCCAATAATTATCTGAGTGTAAAGCAAACAGATGCAAACATCAAGCTCCTCCAATCATTTTTGCTTCTAAATTATAAAAAAACAAAACAAAAAACAGTTTAACTATAATCATCATCACAAAATTTGAAAACATTTGTGGATAAAACAAGAACCAGAACTCGTGTTTTTGTTCCCTTTTTCCTTTCATGGCTCAGTCCATCACTCTCGTCTGTTACCAGCGTCCGGGCATCTGCAGTGTCTGGTGCTTTTGGCGTGCGGCGATAGGAATGTGTCTGCCTCACTCAAATGACTTCATTAGTGAGAGATCATCTATGACGGGGCTCCACTGAACGAAGCACCAGCACTGATTGAATTGTGTGAGGGACAAAACCACAGGGGGGGAAGAAGCCACTCAACTTATTTGTGCTGCTTCCAGGGCCTTTTCTACAGCTTTATGAGGGCCCCGTGATAGATGCTTCTTTGGGGCCCAAAAATTGTAAAAAAATAAACACATATTTACACTAAATCAATAGGCAAAATTATTCAGTTTCAGTCAGTGCAGTGTTTTTTTTCCCAAGTCACTGAACGTATTTGTGCTGCCTCCAGGGCAGTTTCTCCAGCTTTGTAGGGCCCTGAGAGAAATACTTCTTTGGGGCCCAAAAACTGTAAAAAAGACATCCACATTTGTACTAAAACAAACAAGACAATATGATTCAGTTTCAATCAGCACAAACACGTTGAGTGACTTGGGGAAAAACACTGCACGGTTTCCAAGGCGATTTCTACAGCTTTATAGGGGCCACCCCAAAAATTGCACAAAAAAAATAAATTTGTTCTAAATCAATAAGCAATATTATTCAGTTTCAGTCAGTGCAGTTTTTTCAAGCCTATCAATTCATTCATTCATTCAGCCTATCATTTTGAAAAGGTAGAATATTTTGTTTTGCATTGATCTGATGAAATGTCATATACACACAGGCACCCAAATGTCTTTTTTTAAAAGTTTTTGCTCAAACAATTTATATATAAACAAACAAATGAATCTCAGAGGAGACATGGCTAAAGAGTACTAGCTCTTTATATATAGATAGCATGCCAGTGTTACACAGTATAAACACGACCAGTCACAAGTTTGGACACACACTCTCATTCATGTTTTTTAATATGTACACACAGAAGAAATCAAATATATGAAGTTGGATATATGGAATTATGCAGTTAGGAAAAAAATCTATTAAATATTTGTTTTTTATGTTATATTCACAATACAAAATCATTTCTTAATTTTTCTAAAGAATTTTGTGTATTTATTTTTGTTTTGCTCAAAGCCGAAGCTTGAACTCGAAAACTTTAGTCAGGATGTTTCCACGAACATGGTGCAAATAACCCCTCAAATCATATGAAAAGTACTTTTTACTTTGCAGTCCTGTTCAAAAATACAGTGGAGTAGAATGTATAGATACTGCTCTCAAATCTACTGAAGTAAAAGTAAAAAGTACAGTAAGTAATGTGCATTTAGCTAAAAAACTACAGTGCTTTACCTTCCTCCAGTGCTTTATGCCCGTCCCAGACCTTGATAAACTGGACTAGGCAATGCCAGAACATCCATAGCAGAAGAAATAAACATCTTTAAATATTCACATCTGTCTGTGTTCAGTTTGTACGAATATTTCACCAAAACCTTTTGAAACTGTATTAGTAAATGCCACTTAAGTCTTCCCTTTCGAGTTTGATAGTACCAGGAGTAGTGTTGGAGATAGTAGAGATGAAACGGGCGGTTGGTTATGGCGCGGGATTACCCCAGAGCTCTTAAATGTCAGCGTGTGGATGTGTGAGCGCCCTCTTATGGTTTTATCAAGGTGACATTTTGTGGCTCGTACCATCTGATGACCTCCCAAAAGGCTGCACCACACTCAGGTAAAGACGTGTAACCTTAACATGAATTAGAACGCCTGTCCACTTATTCTGTGCTTCTTATCTTAAATAGTGCCACTGGGGTTTTCAAATCTGGCTGATGGTTTGATTCCCGCCGATAGGAGACAGTTGGTGAGATGGTTGCTACGGGTTGCAGTGCTGTTTTTTACTTTTTAATAGGCAGTTTATTTGCGATAGTGAGTGGCATTTAGGGTCTGTCAGAAAAACACAACGCCCACTACTATCTCTGCTGAATCATTTGAGGAGTAAACACTAGAAATGTCAAAATAAGAACATACCGACAGTTGCATTATATCTTTTTTTAGCAAACCAGCAAAAGTCCAATATTACTTTTAACAGCAATACAACCACACAGTCATATTTTGTAGCATTACACTACATTTAGCGTGCTGTCAAGTGGCCATAGACTGTATAAATGGACATGGCTAACCTGCTAGCCACCATGTTGTAAATAGGAAGTGATCATGGGCGCGCTTCCAGCTCCATCGACTCTACCTCCAATTCAGTTTAAATTAGAAAACTGTGTCTCCTCTCTCTTTAACTGCTGCTGTCAGACTTGTCATTTTGGTCTTAAATGTTCGTACTAACCCGCTCTACATGATCCTGGGGTTTTTATTTCACTATTATGTCTGTAAATCAAGATATGAACATTAATAACAGATGAATCAGGCGCTTTTTTTCCCCTGAGGTCACTCTCGCCAGTGTTAGCAACAGGTTTGATTGACAGCGTTGCTATGCACATGCTCCGTGCTAAACCAACTTCAACCCTACAACTGCTAACCTCAATAAGCTTCATTTGACTGGAGCTGAACGCTGTGGGTGACGTCACACTCACTTAGTCCACTTCTTTATACAGTCTGTGGAAGTGTTACATCGGCTCTGCTTGAAAATGAGGGAAAATTAACATTCTGATGAGTAAAAGCATATTTTTAAAAAGTATTTTAAGGGTGATGTACTATTGGATTGTTCAGTATTTGAGACTTCCCCACTTACAGCTCTGTACTTTCTTGCTCTTATGGTCAATGGTAATATTTTGATACAGCGCTTTTCCACCTTCAAGTCTGTAATTGTGAAGGAGGAGATTGTAGACCAGGTAGAAAGTAGAAAGCAGTTTATTTGATCAGATGAATGAAGTTACACACAGCAGGCACATGCAGTACATTTCAAGAGTTTTTCCAGTACTTATAGCCTGAGAAAGGTCCTACCTATAGAAGGCTGGTCCTATAAGAACTCATTTTACAAACTGTCCGTACATGGTCATAAATGGACATGCTGTTATCTGTTTACAGTCAGTTAGAATACGCCACTAAAAGATTACAATGCCTCTTGTCAAACTGAAGAGCTGCGTCATGTAACCAAGTAGCAGGTTCCAGTGTAGACATCTTAAAATAAGCATGTGTCACATTCTTACTGAGAAACAAGTTCACCTCAGTGTTTAAGACACACAGTATCCAACACAAGGATTAAGAGTAAAGTAATAAAAAAAATAAATCATGCTTTCAAAGTCACTCAAAGCGCTTTACATTAAGGAACCACTGACACATTCACACACACATTCACACATCAGTGTACACAGACACTGGGGAAGAGGTGGGTTAAATGTCTTGCACAAGAGCATTCATCTGTGGAGTTGGAATCGCATCGCCAACCTGTGGGTCAGTGGATCTGACCGCTCAACCAATGATGTTTATGTCGAGAGCAGGATTTGAACTGTCAACCTTCAGTGGACAAACACTCAACCAACAGAGTGACTTTAAAAATGTCACATAACCATTTTTCAACAGTAAAATATGTAAACGTTTGTTTTGGTGAAATTTTTGCCTGGGATCCAGAACACACAATTCTTTAGTACTTTACAAAGATGTGTCTGGACGCTGGTGAATTTGTCCGTTTTCAAATTGGGCGCGATTGACAGGTGGATTAGCCAATGAGGGACAGGCATGGTCTGTTTGTATTGGCGAAAAAAATAAATAAATCACGGGCTGAAAAACATGGTGGATTTCTGTAGAATCAATGAATGAAGCCTAAACTGAGAGATCGATTTTATTTTATTTGTAAATCACATGTGTCACTGAAAAGCTCTTTTTCTGTATTAGATTCATATTTAAAATCTACAATAAAAAAATAAGTCAGAATAATGGTTTATGTGTTAGAGTTTCATATGTTATAGTTTAATACCATATATCCAAAGAAGTCACATTTACATACATGAGAACTTTTGTTATAGAGGCTTCAATCACCCTCTACAAATGTGAATATTTTTCTCCCAATTTCTTCTGGCATTTCCATTTTTAATATTAAGACTCTGGATTTGACACTTCCGAGCGTGAGACTTCGCTCATTTCCGCCGCTCGCTGTATAATGTCTGCGCTCTTTAATCTATCGCTAACAACGTATACGAGGTGAGGAGATCATTTACTTTTAAAAGGTGATCCATCTTTCATGAATTTAATAGCGAACAGTTAAATTCAGCAGGAATATAAATGAGGTGTGTGTGCGTGTGTGTAAGTGTGGTAATTGGGGAGTAGAGTGACGTGGGGGCGCTCGCTGGAGTAACCCTTGTCGTACTGCGTGCTAGCGTTGGATAGAGCTGAACTTATTAGCGCGCTAGCTTCTCGCCGTGTTCCTCCGTCTGAAAAGAGCAGAGAGACAGTGGGGTGCTCCCGTCTGCAGCTCTGCACGTGGAGACAGGACTTCCACTGGTTATTAGACTGAGAGGGTTTTACAGTTCAATGCAAGTGTATTTCTATAGAACAATTAAAACGACTTCAGCTGATCCAAGTGCTTCACATAAAAGCCAACAAAACAAATAGGAAAAGAACGATAAAACACCAAGATATCCTGTGTAGCTAGTGTTAAATGCCAGGGAGAAGAGGTGTGTTAGTGTTAAACTGTGTTAAAGACTGAGATGATCTGACAGGCAGAGGGCGCTGTTCCGTATTCTGGGCGGTGCCACAGAAAAGGTTCTATACCTCTATAGCCCTATACTCCAACTCAAGGCTCTGGGTGGAGTATAGGGCTGCAGTAATTCCCTCAAATAAAGAGGACCCACAGAGTGCACACATTTAAAGAGGACCCATAGAGTGACACATTTAAAGAGGACCCATAGAGTGACACATTTAAAGAGGACCCATAGAGTGACACATTTAAAGAGGACCCATAGAGTGACACATTTAAACACAATCAGTAACATTTTGAACTGGCCTGATATGAAACAGGAGCCAGTGCAGGTCACACAGCTCAGGTCTGATGTGTCTTGTGTCTTTGTTTTGTCTCAGTCGAGCTGGAGTGTTCTGGACGTTCTGTGACTGCTGCAGCCCTGGTCCAGCCCCACAGACAAACAATCACAATAATCCAGATGCCACGGTACAAATGTGTGGATTACTTTTTCAAAATCTGCCTGTGGAAAGTGGAGTTTTACTTTAGCAATGAGCCTCAACTGAATCTGGACTTTATGACAGTTAATGTGCTACAAAGGAAGACATCAAATATATCATGCAAAATGTATGTAATTATACAGTAAAGAAAGAAAAAAAAGTTTGAATAACTCAACTACACTTTGAAAGTGTAGTAAAAATAAAGAAAAAAAAAAAGCACTGAAGGTGGGTCTAAACTTTTGACTGGTAGTGTAGGCATTGTGAGAATCGGAAGAATTTTTTTAAATTTTTTTTTTTGTTTTAATACATGATCCGTGATTATGTTTCCATAAAAATTGAAAATTAAAATCATACTATGAAACATTCTCCACGGAGACAGATGAGTTTTAATACCAAACTGTGGAACATTATAGCCACAGGAACAACATTTCCCAGCAAGAAATGAAGTATGTCAGCAGCGTTTAAATCATATGACAGGAATTAGATTTTCTTAACTGGGACCTAACTCACTGTGTTAAAACTTATATCAAATTCTTAAAACATTTATTCAAACTCAAGCTAATTATTGGGTCTTTTTGAATGTCACATGCACCTTCAGATTTCAAGGCAACAGGATGTGACCAAATTTGGCCTAACTTTTAATTACTCCCAAAGTAAACTGTGTGGGTTGGAAACATGTAACTTACAAACTTATCTATATCGTTTTAAACTTTCTGAGCTGTTCTGATGTGAAATTGGGGTCAGCCGCTCCACACGCTTGTTTATTTGATGTTGGACTTTACATGCAGGTGTACAGAATCATTAATTGACGTATCGATTTACATCAAAGAGAACATGTAGCTTCTGTGCTCTACTTTTGCAGTACTTTTCTCGTTGTGAAACACATTTCCGAAGCCAATTTATTCCCCGCGGCCAAGCTGATCGAAACCTGCCTAATTGCATCTTACAAGTGGCAGCATTTCCCATTAGTTCATTATGTGTTGACTTTGAAGTTACTTGTTCGTGTGTCATTTGGACTTTAAATGGACGCCTTAGGCACAACTTTAATCAGGCCGAGGTTTTGACCCGGGGCTGTGGCTCGGGTCGGGCCTGATGGTGGGTGGGGATGGTCCATGGCAGGGCTCGGCAACCTTTAACACCCAAAGAGCCAATTTGGACCCGGTTTCCACGGAAACACTGGGAGCCGCAAATACTTTTTGAAATCTAAAATGAAGATAACACTGTATGTATGTATGTATGTATGTATGTATGTATGTGTATATATATATATATATACACACGCACCTACCTAAAGGATTATTAGGAACACCTGTTCAATTTCTCCTTAATGCAATTATCTAATCAACCAATCACATGGCAGTTGCTTCAATGCATTTAGGGGTGTGGTCCTGGTCAAGACAATCTCCTGAACTCCAAACTGAATGTCAGAATGGGAAAGAAAGGTGATTTAAGCAATTTTGAGCGTGGCATGGTTGTTGGTCCCAGACGGGCCGGTCTGAGTATTTCACAATCTGCTCAGTTACTGGGATTTTCACGCACAACCATTTCTAGGGTTTACAAAGAATGGTGTGAAAAGGGAAAAACATCCAGTATGTGGCAGTCCTGTGGGCAAAAATGCCTTGTTGATGCTAGAGGTCAGAGGAGAATGGGCCGAGTGATTCAAGCTGATAGAAGAGCAACGTTGGCTGAAATAACCACTCGTTACAACCGAGGAATGCAGCAAAGCATTTGTGAAGCCACAACACGCACAACCTTGAGGCGGATGGGCTACAACAGCAGAAGACCCCACCGGGTACCACTCATCTCCACTACAAATAGGAAAAAGAGGCTACAATTTGCACAAGCTCACCAAAATTGGACAGTTGAAGACTGGAAAAATGTTGCCTGGTCTGATGAGTCTCGATTTCTGTTGAGACGTTCAAATGGTAGAGTCAGAATTTGGTGTAAACAGAATGAGAACATGGATCCATCATGCCTTGTTACCACTGTGCAGGCTGGTGGTGGTGGTGTAATGGTGTGGGGGATGTTTTCTTGGCACACTTTAGGTCCCTTAGTGCCAATTGGGCATTGTTTAAATGCCGCGGGCTACCTGAACATTGTTTCTGACCATGTCCATCCCTTCATGACCACCATGTACCCATCCTCTGATGGCTACTTCCAGCAGGATAATGCACCATGTCATAAAGCTCCAATCATTTCAAATTGGTTTCTTGAACATGACAATGAGTTCACTGTACTACAGTGGCCCCCACAGTCACCAGATCTCAACCCAATAGAGCATCTTTGGGATGTGGTGGAACGGGAGCTTCGTGTCCTGGATGTGCATCCCACAAATCTCCATCAACTGCAAGATGCTCCTATCAATATGGGCCAACATTTCTAAAGAATGAATCAGCACCTTGTTGAATCAATGCCACATAGAATTAAGGCAGTTCTGAAGGTGAAAGGGGGTCAAACACTGTATTAGTCTGGTGTTCCTTATAATCCTTCAGGTGAGTGTGTATGTATATATATATATATATATATATATATATTTTATTTTATTTATTTTTACCTTTAAACGACTATAGTATTTGCAAAATATCTGAATAAACATTTATTTTGCCTATTTATTGGGACTTCTGCTCCTGAACCTCTGCCCACAGCGTCTGCAAATGACTTTCATCTTACACAGGACTGTGAGCTGTCGTCTGTGAGGCGGGAGCACAGTTTGTTTTTCACATGTTCATGGTGGAGAATAGCTGCTCACAGACGTATGTGGATCTGAACATTGACAACGCAAATTGTTCAAATGCAAATGTCTTCATGTTTATGTCGGTGTCGGGATTGGCTGGTTGAAAGTCACAATAAATGCACGCCGTTTTAGCGGGTACACAGGCTTCTGTGAGTGTGATTCTTATTTTGAGCGATGGAAAATAATGCAAATATTGAATTAAATATTAAATAATATTTCAAAATGACGACTACTAACACAAATAAAATACACTTCAATTAAATACTTAATACTTAAATTATTTTCCCAAGCAACACGAGAACAGCCACATGTTCCTCCACACACGTGTAATAGTCCTGCTATTCTGCTAACGCTGTCGTTCCTTCATAAACACAGCCACAATTCAGACGTGACCTCCTCTCCAGCTGCTGTCACTCCACTGCTTTGCACGGATCCTCCATTTCACACAAACTCGCCCTGAAACTCGCTCATATTTGATTTGATGACTGTATTTCTAACTAACATCTAATCACTAGAAACATGAAGCTAAAAGTGAATTGTTTTATTTTGTTATCTCCTGCTGCACATGCACACTCTCCTCAGATGTCCAGTTCCTCCATGAGTTTTTCATGGGGTTTATTCAGCGCTGTTTGACCCGGCTGTGGTCCTTAGGTCACATGGATAAGTTTCTCCGGTTGTAAAAGCACATGTAGAGCATGTGGCACAACACAGCTAATGTAGCACAGGACAACACGAAGGTAATAAGACGGTGTCCACCAGTAATCAGAGCAGATCTGAAGAGGCGCTTTGAATGAGCAGAAACGTCCTCACTCCTACAATATTTTGTCAAGTTCACAGATTTAACTTTTGGCTTTTACTATGGATCAGACCTGGACGACTGAGGGATTACACAGACAAGTTAATAAGACATTCAGAACTGCGCTTTCTGCAGTCTGCTCAGTGACCAGTAGAGTGTACTAAAGAACACTGTGGCTTCAACCATGCTTCAAAGAGGCAGAAGGGAAGAGAAAACGGGATTATTTGGATATAATTTGTAACAATTTAATTATACTTTTGACACACGATGATTTTAGATTTTATTTTGGACAAGCACTCCTTGCCTCGATTGCCCCTGACCGCGCACCACTGGGTGACACCTACGGGAAGAACCAGATAAGAAGGAATATTTTGTCTCACAGGAGCGTGGGTGCTTCTTTGTGGTAGTGTGCCGAAGGATAAGCCCACGTCGAGCTGTGTGGTGGACCTTGATCATGGATTTAAGCTCAGTGTGACGTGTGAAGAGAACAGCTGTGCTTAATTGGCTTCTTTGACACATGTGGTGTCCAAGTCTGTAACTATTATTACTAAAATAATCAGCTTTTTATGAACAAAAAAAAAGGTTCTTATCAGTCAACTGAGTCATCACCTTCATGGAAAAAAAGTATTTATTTATTTAAATCAATTCAGATAGTCAAATCAAAGAAGATATTTGAATTACAAGTAGTTCAAACAGCCAACAATACCGTCAATAAAAAAAAAAAAAAAAAAAAAAGCTACATCCATTAATTTTCCTTCTCTTATCCAGCACGCTAAGCAGGGACTCCCAGACTTCCCCCACCCCAGACACTCCCTCCAGCTCCCCCAAGGTGTTCCCAGTCCAGCCCAGAGACATAGAGACATAACTCGATACGTGCACATCTAATGTCAAGTGACTTCCATTTGATAGTGTTGAAAAAATAAAAAAAACACAATAATCTGTTGAGGTGTTTTGGCTAATTGCTAATGAGTCTTTTATTAGAAGTCTATTTTCTTCTGTTTAAAGGAGTCGATGTAATTTTGTAAGGACGCTCAAGTTGTCATCTCACAAACTCGGTGCCGTGCTCTGCTGCTGGCGTTGTTCATCACTGTAATTGCAGAGAGAGAGCAGGAAATGGCAAGTAAAATGCGGGATATAAGTGCATTAGAAGTGTCTTAAACTATTTCCTGACCCATTTTAGGATATTACACTTTCACGACTTTGGACATCGCACTTTGTTTAGTGCCAAATCAAGACTTATCCGACTGAAACTAAACTCAAGTATAGAGAAAAAAATATATAGTGAGTAGAAATTACCCTGAGGTTGCAAGAACTCTCTCCACACAAACAGAAGGTCCCGTGTTTGAATCCCAGACTGGATGGGGCCCTTTTGTGTGAAGTTTGCTTGTGTTTACATTAGCTGTGTCTGAATGTCCACACTACTCCCAACAGGGTGCACTAATTAGGTGTCACGCTTTTTTGAATGGTGTCCGAATGTCCAGTTGGTGAAAAAGTAGCGCGACCAAAATTTCCCACAATGGACCTTGAAAAGTAGTCTCCAGTGCTGGTCACAAGACTTGTCAATATAGACCACAATGCATTGCGAGAGTTAGAAAAAAACGACAACTGGACACAACACGACTGAATGAAAACAAATAGAAGCGCTGGTTTGTCACACTATTGATTCTTGATTATGATTAAGACACTTTTAAATAAACGGTTATGATGTAAAGTTGATAGCTTTAGCTGTGTACCTTGAGCTGTGAGATCCAGATCCAGATTTCTTTATTCTTTATTTTTCAGACACCATGTACAAATTCATTAATCTTCCAAAAGAAAAGATGATTTGTACCAGATTTAGCTACTGCTGCTTTCCATGTGCCCTGACCACACATTAAAACACACATTTCACTACAATTATACAACAACATACAATATAAAACTATCAGTTCATTATTGACATTAGCAGAAAAATATCATTATGTTTTACAGTGAATACAGAACATTACAAATTAACTAGACTGGTGTGGACACATTTGATTATCTAAAATGTACTTTTTTCCAGATTTCTAGTAAAATTATTCAAATCTACAGACAGTTTCAGAGTCTGAAGCTGATTCCTCTGTCTGATGGTTTGAAATGAAAAGGCGACTGAGCAAAGGCCGAGGAGCTTTTTGGAGCTATGCAGTTTCAGTTCACAGACTGAGTGCATCAGGGAGTTTGTTTGGAAGAAAGTTTAATAATTTTTTTCTATGTAGGTGTAGCTGCATTATGAATTTATGACTATAATTATTAGTCCATAAAGACTTGTGTCAGTCCAGTGTGATCATTACTTATGACAGAAATCAAGTTTATTTGGAGTTTTGACTTTTTTCATCCAGACCTAGAGTGACGTGACCTGAAAGTAGTGAACTGTGTGTCCAAATCCTTCTGTGAATGAGTGAACTTCAGAGTCCACTACAGAGCGCAGACCTATGTAGTGAATGAGGGGTTACGGAGGGAGACATTCGGACACAGCCACGGTTCGTTCTCAAGCAGTCTATTTAAAAGTCGCCACATGCCACAGTCTGATTTTTAAAAGCAGAGCAGGAGATGTTGATCAAATTGTGTCCATTCAAAGTGGGTTTATCTAAGGACAGAGCGAGCATTTTTACCTGGGGCTTATTCTGCTGCCAAACTAGAATTAAAAATGGAGGGAGCATGGCACAGCTTGGCCCTAACCTTTCTTCTTATAATTGTAACAAAGCCACAACACAAAACTCCATAGATTTTCACTGGAGTTTTTTCTCTAAGTGAAATGTCACCAGACAAACTGCAGTTGAGAACAAACACGGGCTCATTTACTTATCAAACCTTTGATTAATACAAATACATTCAAATTTCAACAATGTAAAAACAGACAAAAAGTAGATTGAGTTTTCATGATACATCTTAAATTATTGTTTTCAAAGGCTTTACATAACAGTGTTCCATTTTACTGCAGACGCCCTTACAGCTGTCTGCATGTACCAGTGTTCAGGTTTGGATCTTAACCATAGACTGTATATATGAATGGACATAGCTAAAGTGCTAGCAGCTGCGTTCCAAACAGGAAGTGATCATGTGCGCTTCCAGCTCCATCGATTTCACTTCACTGGTCTTAAATGTTCATAGCGTTGCAAGAGGCAAGGGGCGTTACCTTCAACAGCCTCGCTCCGGATTGGCTCTTTGGTTGCTATGATACTCGTGCTCAGATTTCCAAATATGGAACTCTGCTCCAAATCGTCCCCTATAACTGCAGCTTCATTTGAGGGGAGTCAAACACTGTGACACTCACTTAGTCCACTTCTTTATACAGTCTGTGGTTTTAGCTCATTTTGATTGTCAGTGCTTTGTTTATCAAAGAACAAACCAAATGCCCAGATTCTTGTTAAAAGTAATGTAGACACAACATTCAACTCCGAGCGTTCATGTTCCTGAGCTGGTCAGTGTTGTAGCCCACTTTATATTAAAAACAGCTTTCAAAGGCAGTTTCATGTGTGAGTCCAGGTGCAGGTGAGACAGCTCTAAAGACATGATCTTCAGGTCTAACCACAACTCTGTCTCTGCACTCAGCTCTGAGCTCTGTGTGTAACACGACAAAGTCAGGCTGAAGGACGCACACTCAAAGGCCTGCTTCTCATTCTGCCCCCGTCCTCCTGTTATGAACACTTTTCAAATGAAATTCCCCCAAATGATTTATTCCAAAGCACTGTCTGTATTATTAGCTGAAATTGAAGCTCCGGGATGTTTGAGCCACCTATTGTGATAAGCTGTAGTCAACACAGACAGGCCAATGGAGGATGTGTCAGACAAGCCTCTGTTTTCTTTGGGCTGCAAATAATTGCTTTTACTCTCCAGTTTAGAGCCGTGGGTGTTTAAGAACTCCTCACACAGCACCAGAGCAAAGGACTGTTTACGGCCGCAGGCAGGACGTGTCGGTCTTTGCATCTCAACTTTAGCACCGGCGTGCTTTGTCTAAATCTCAAATTGATTTTGGTACTTCATATGAAAATGGATTTTCTGGCTTGGATACATAGATCCTGGGGAGAGATGGCCTCCCCTGAGAGGGTGGGAGTAAAGTGAAAACAAGGTGAGAGAGACTCCCTGTCGCTCCATTTGCATTTTAATTATACATTGCATCATTGCACCGAGTGCGGTAACAAAACAAGTCCCTCTCTCCATCTCTCCCTTTGGCTCGGCACGCCACTCGCTCCAGCAGAATGGAGTTTCACACAGAGAGTCTCTGCAGGGTTAGGCATAAACACAGGGTTAGACTGAACACATCCACAGTCTGCAGGAAAGAGAGAGCTCAGGGCTGATAAAGGCAAACCAGGACAAGAACGAGGGCCAGACTCAGGGCTGCTGTGGGTCAGTATCACCGGAGTAGAACCAGCACACAGTATGTGTAGTTTATTTTAACCTGTGATTCACACTACTCCAAACATCTACATGCACATATAGAACTATAATTCAGCTCTGTCACATGTTCAGTCGCTGTTTTGAAGAGTTGTTGAAGCCCTAATGTAAACTTCAAAAAGAGTGTTGTGCTGTGAGAGAACAAACAGCACTAAAGCCAGTATCACTGTGTCTTTTGGAGCCATGGTCTGTTGTTATGTCAGATTCATGGCTCCTTTGTGGTTTGATGTCTGCCTTCACATATATAATTTTATTTTTTCCTGAGTCCTGAATGTGCTCTGTGGCTCTGGCCTCCTGCTGAGAGACTGTACGACCGTCTGCTGTGGCTGTGTTTTGTCACAGAAGTGTTCTGGGCTAATGATCACATGTGCTCCCATGTGGGGCTACATCACCCCGCACTCGGACATAAAGCTGCTCTGTGGATGTTTTTAGGATGCCATTATATTGAATCCACAGCAGCACTCAAAAGGCTGATTACAGAGGTATGTTCACGTTTACTTTACGCTCGTCATAATCTCTTTTAATGGCTTTGTTTGTTTATCTGGTTCACACGGATCATCACTGTCAAGGTCACAGTAACCTCACCAAAGTGTGGAGTGAATCAAAATGCACCAAAATTTGAACATTTTAAACTATTATCATTTATAATCAGCTATCATTAAATGTAAAGCACTCCATAACGAGGCCCGTCAACAATAATGTAAAATAAGTAAAATGTGAATGAATGTAAACTAATGGCAGCTAACGAGTACCACCAGCAGGGCCATAGACAGAAATTTGGGAGCCTGGGCGAGAAGCCGAATACGGGCCCATCTCTAATATAAATGAATAGGAAGAGGGTTCAGTTCTGCGCCCCTAAGACCGTGGGGTCCCTTTGCCCCCCCCGTCGACTCCCCTGTCCATAACCAGGTCCGTCAGTCGTCTTCGTTTAAAGTTAAAGTTAGTTTCCTGCAGTCTGTGGATTCTTAAATGTTAAACGTTCTTCAACGTAACATAGGTCTTTCATTTATTTGCTTATCTTCATGTGGATAAACTGGTTGAATGCCACACAATGGAACATTCAAGGCAAAGCTCTGTGTGACATCTCCATGGTGAAAGCAGGTGGCAGACCCTGGATCAGTCAAAATCTTTCAAAGACCAATGGCATTTTTTGACTAAGGTATAAAAACATGGATGTACTCCTCACTCAGGAGATGATGTACACTGAGAAATTGGGTCATGTTTATTTTTGTTTGTAAAAAAAAAAAGTCCCTGTTGTAACTTCCAAGATGCACAAAAAGTAGGTCTCAAATACAGGAACAATCACATGAATTAGACTTTTCTATATTAGGTGACTTTTGGATTATTATTATTATCCATCAGAGATCGTCATTTATGTGTCAAATTTACGCCAAGACTATCTTCAACACGTTATTTTAACCCCTTAGCATTCCGGGTCATTTTGGTGAAATTGCCTTTGTTCTGACCTCTCCAAATTAAAATAATTACCATTATTGAACCCTCAGTAGTAAATGCACAAGTTTGGGGTCTTTGTAAAGGTAACACCCTATAGTTTTACCCACAGGCGTCAGAATCACTGTAAGTTTGTCTGCTGAGCATTTATACACTTTGGAACACACATAAAAAAATTGTTTTTCTCATCCTCGCCAAAATTTTTTTGTGAAAATGAAGGTGTAGAAAGCTACAGTAGGGAGCTAGGGACAAAATTACACTATATCTCAACTGACAAGATTGTTGACCACTTACATTTCAAATTTGAGGCCAATACCTATAAAAATGAGAGTTTTACAATCATTTTATCATGAGTAAGTCCAGGCCTCTCCAAACCTATCCGAATGAAGACATTTGGAGAACGTTTGGAAAAAGTGCAATAACTTTTCAATGTTTCAACCCACAGACATCAGTGAGGCTCTACTGAAAACTCACACTGAGATGAATCTGTATCTGCACACCCAGCTGCTCTATTACTGTACATTTATATATCATATCAAAACACAATATAAAATGTATATTTGTATATAAAATACAGTCAAAACAAGTGCTATGGGTCAAAATAAATATATATTTACAAACCACACACTGCAAAATGTAAACAAATACACACTGGAAACTAAGAACACACTGTACATGATTGTAGCTAATGCTAATGATTACACATGATACACATTTGATCCACAATTAAGTCAATGGCAGAATAAACCACACTTACCGATCAGGAACAGCATCCAGTCCATCAAATCATAAGGTCCTCTACTCCTCAGTCCACCATGAGATCTTCACTCGGTTCCACAAACCGCTCCGGGTCCGAGATGCCTCTAGTTTAACTTGTACAAACATCCACAGTGTCCTCGGTCGTGTACTTCCTTTGTTTTGTCAGTTTCATCATGATTAAAACAGTGCGCGCATAATTTTATGTGCAGATATTTGCATCCGGTCTCCTCCTTTCACGCGCACAGCAAACTCATGTCATGCATTGTCGTGTTCTGCTGCTCATTGGCTTTAAGGGGAAAACATCACTAAACGTGTGTAATGTAACTGCTTGACTCTACAACGGGGAGAGTGGGGCGTACTCTTTCAGTCATCCGTAGCACTGATTCACTCTCTGGAGCTCCAGTAACCCACAACCCCCACCTTATTGGCCAACTTTGGTGTCAGTCACAAACTAAAAACTTTGTTTTGCACTGAGGAACAAAGTTGGTGCTGTCAGAAGTTTATTATGCTCGAAAATGACAAAAGAAATGCAAAGAAGTGACGGAGCAGATTTCACTTTCCTGCAGCAGATTGGACATGGAGGATCTAACTTCCTTTGTGGACATAATTTCTTGACTGGATAATATTCTCTGGACCTTTACGGAACGAATGAGACCAACTTTGTGTGAATATGTTGATGTTTGACAGAACCAGAGCGCTCAATGGTAAGTGAAGTGCAAATCCACATTTCTGACTTCTCTGTAAAACGGCTTTCCTGTCAGCACTGTGGTGATTAGAGGTGTAAATGGTTTACGCATTCAGAAAGATGAATGCCGTAGCTTTCATTTGATGTGTAGATTGTTTGTGTGGGTGACGCAGAACTACACGTACATTGCTGTAAAGTTGTAACGTAAAGGTGACGGCCCGCAGGCGGGCGTCAAGTGGTTTTAATAAACTGCAGTGATGTATCGGACTGTTGTGGTGAAGAGGAACTGAGTCCAAAGGCAAAGATCTCCATTTACAGGTCAATCTCTGCTCCTACCCTCACTTGTAGTCCTGGTTTAGTTCTGGTTTAGTCCTGGTTTAGTCCTGGTTTAGTCCTGGTTTAGTCCTGGTTTAGCCCTGGTTTAGTCCTGGGTTAGTCCTGGTTTAGATCTATGTTCCTACTCTCACATATGGTCATGAGCCTTTGGGTAATGACTGAAAGGACAAGATGATGGATAGAAGCAGTCAAAATGAGTTTCCTCCGTAGGATGGCTGGGTGCACTTTTAGAGATAGGGTGAGGAGCTCAGTGTCAAAAGAGGAGTTCGGAGTAGAGCTGCTGCTCCTCCATGTGGAGAGGAGCAGCTGAGGTGGCTCAGGCATCTTGTGAATGCCTCCTGGTCACCTTCCTGGGGAGGTGTTGAAGTCCCATTTGACGGAAGCCTTGGAGAGGATCCAAGAGACACTGGAGAGACTATATCTCTCTACTGGCCTAGGAGTGGCTTGGGGTCCCACCGGAGGAGCTGTGGGAAGTGTCTGGGGTGAGGGAAGTCTGAGTGTCCCTGCTTAGAGTGCTGCTCCCTTGACATAAGAGGAAGATGTCAAATGGAAAATAGATCAATAATTTGGTACATTCTTGATCTACTTTCAGAACTGGAATCCACATAATAAACATCCTGAAGATGTGAGACAGGCCTCTACTTTGACAATTCAGGCTCCAAACGGTTCTGTTTAACTGTGCATGTGACTGAACAGTTGTAGAAGTTTCATCGTGATTATTTACATTACATTTACATTTGTGTTGTGAGTTGAATCTGTTTATTCTTGTTCTGTGAAGCACTTTGAACTACTTTGTGTACAAACTGTACTCTATACAAACGCGTACTCATCATCAGCCTGTTCAATGTCACATATGAATAAAAGCGCTGACATTCATTTTCAATTACAATAAACGATTCACTGCAATCAATCAGATCTGCTCAAAGGTCACAGTCAGAAACAGTGTTTTACAGGCCTCATCCAGGCAGGACATGTGCCACACTTTATGTTACAGAAGCAATAATGTTCCTCCTCAGGTCACTGAATCTACACGACCAAACATTTGGACACACACTCTCATTCATTTTTTTTTCCTTTATTTTTACCACTTTTCTTCAGAAGACATTAAATATATGCAGTAACATATATAGAAATATGTAGGAAGAAACAAATGTGTACTATTTAAATATAAACAAACTTAACTATTTAAAAAAATATTTTATAATCAAATCCTCAAAGTATCCACCCTTTGTCTAATAATATTTTGTATTTATTTTTCTTTTAAACGACATAATTCCATAACTTACTTAAAATGTATAAAGTATTAAAAAACACTGAGTGAGAGGATGTGTCCAAACTTGTGTAGTGATGGGAAAAAAAGTTAAATAACTCTACTTAATATATTATTTTATATTTTATATTCAAATCCACATATTGCTTTGTCAAAAAATATTTTGTAGTTATTTTATTATTTTTTTAACAACATAATTTCATATATCTTATTACATGTATTTGATGTTTTCTGTGTGTATAAAATGAAGAAAGTAGTACAAATAAACAAAACAAAAAGCATGGTAGTGTATGTTTAAATACCAGTCAAAGATTTGGACACACCCTCTTATTCAATGTGTTTTGGGTTTTTTTAATATATAAATACAAACAGAACACATCGGATATATGAAGTAAGGTGTATAGAATTATGTAGTAAAGAAAATATATATATATATTTTTTTTTTTTGACGGGTGTAGCACTAAATTCTGGGCCCATCATCTTGGTGGACCCCATTACATGTTGTCTAATGAAAAATGCATATTACAGACTTTGTGAGGGGCCCCTCCATATATTAGAGTTAAACTGTTTTTCTTTACTGCATGACTCCATGTATCTTGCTTCAGATATTTGATGTCTTCTGTGTGTATAAAATGTAAAAAGTAGTTAAAAAACAAAACAAGAATGAGAGGGTGTGTCCAAACTTTTGAGCAATCGTGTATTTAGCAAAAGGCTTCCTCTTTCTGTGAGCTCCTCTTTTGTTGAATGTATAATGTGGAATCTGGCTGCGTTTGCAGATTATCACTAGATTAATATGTAAATGTGCTGCATATGTAATGTCATTTAGAGCAGATATGTGGACACACTTAACTGCACAGCATGACTTACAGCATGTGTTTCACTGGAAAACCCTAATATTGAAATGTGTCTCAATTATAATATATGAAAAAGTAAGACCACAACTCTGCCACAGGGGGCACTGGTTTGCTTTGGTCACTCTGGAAAGGAAATGTAAAAAAGGGTAAAAGTGTCATCTCTCAAGTCACATTCACCCATTCATTAAGCAGACTTTGTAAGCAAGGACACAATCACTGGAAGTTGGGATTGAACTGTTGGCGTCTGAAAGTAGTATATCAGTTTTGTACCGCTTTCCATCTGTCCCATACATTGCTCTGTCCTCTTTTAAATTGTATTTATTTATTTTTTAAATGATGATTGGTTCAACAATGAGCCATTTCAGTGTATTTTTTATTTTTAAATTTTTTTTTGAGAATGCAATGTTTGATTTACTGACACAAATTCTATCAGTCAAAGGTTTGGACACACCTTATTTTTTTATTTTTACTACCATCTAAATTCTATACACACACAGAATATATCAAATATACGAAGAAAGATATATGGAATTATGTAATAAAGAAAAAAATAACTCTACTGAATATATATATTTCTAATATTTTATATTCAAATCCTTAAAGTCTCCACTCCTGGCTTTGTCAATAAAATATTTAGTAGTTATTAATTAATTTTTTGATTTTTTACTTTTGACTGATGTTTAAACATACACCCCCAGTCTAATATTTTATTTATTTTATTTTATTCTTTTTACATTTTATATACACACAGAAAGCATCAGACGTATGAAGTAAGATATATGGAATTATGTAGTAAAGAACAAATTGAAATAACTCAGTATAAATTCAGTATAAAATATATATAACAAATATTTAAAGTTATTTTTTAATGTTTTTTTATTTACTATATAATTACATGCATCTTATTTCATATGTTTGATGTCTTCTGTGTGTCTATAAAATGTTGAAAGTTGTAAAAAAATGTATAAAAAAAAAAAAAAAAAAAAAAAACACTGAATGAGATGTGTCCAAACTTTTGACTGGTCGTGTACGTTAACAAAAACGTTACACTCAAAGTTATAAGAAATTTCCTTTTGACTTCAATACATTTGGACCTAATTCTCCATCAAATTTAACTCTGAGCTTTTATTTCAAAAGCAGAATGGCAGAATCCTTTCAAACATATCTATTTTTGCAGCCTCCACGGTGTATTCGTCCAACAGAAGTTCCCGAGTCCCATTCATCACTTAGCGGCCGCTCTGACAGCCTGCCTGATAGCCCATGTAAATCGATACAAACTCAGGCATAGCTAATGAAAGTGTGTCGTGGCCTTCAACAAAGCCTGCATTCAAACTTTATGTACCAACTTTTATTAAACCAGATTCTATGAAGGAAGAACAATGTAGTGCACACTCCATAGCTCTTTGAATATGTGTTAAAGCTTTAGTTTAAATAAAGTTTTATTTATTTTATTTTTTTTCATAAAGCCCCAAATTAGCAGGGCTTTTCAAAATGATTGATTTATCCACCAGAAAGATTTATATTTAAACAATGAAACAGGCACTCGTCAAAATCAGACAAGCAGAGTAGAGGTGGAAGAAGTATGCAATTTTGTTAAGTAAAAGTATAGATACCTGATTAAAAAAAATACTAGCTGTTTTTTTGTTTTTGTTTTTTTTGTAACTTATTATATTTTTGTTTTGCTCAAATTATTTACAGGTTTAAACCCTCAGCCTTTTCAGCGGATCTCAATAATAAAAAATATTTCAGTCCAGTTCAAAATGTAGTGGGGTAAAGTAAAAGTAAAAAGTTTCCACAAAATTAACTTAAGTAAAGTACAGATACTTAAAGATTTGACTTGAATGAATGAATGAATATTGTTTATTTGAGCAGGCACAACACAAAGAATAAATAAATAAATAAATACATTTTGCCAGTTCAGACAAAAACAGTGTACATCCAAATTTTGCACAATGCTCAAAAGGAGTAAGCAGAAGTATAATACTTGTGAGAGTTTACCCCCCATATTTAACCAAATCACACAATTCAGATGTTGATCACAGTAGCAGAGATTGTACAGAAAAGTTAGGTCACAATTCATCGTTTGCCCAAATTTGTAGTTAGCATTTATCTATAACATTCCTTCACCGTGTGTGTGTGTGTGTGTATGTGTACGCATGTAAAGTGTATGTGTGTATCATCCATACACATGCACGTACACACCAGGTGTGCATGTGCATGCATGTAATGTGTGTACATAATGTTTACATAGATTAAAAACTCGCTAAACTGTAGTTAATAGAAAGTACATTGAGGCAGTAAATAATACATTACAGAGAATTGTTACAACCACATTGATATTATAGTTTCATAGTTTTACTATGATCCTTCTTTAGTAGCATAGTTTTTAAATATATTTAACCTGTACAGTCGTTTGAAATTTAGTAGAGAGATACTACATTTTAAGCTTTCTTCCAATTCATTCCAAAGATCAACTCCACGTCGGACTTATGTACAGAGCTTTGCTACTTTTACTTTGTTACATTCCTCCATTCTTCATCCTCATTTTCATCACTATATCCATATTCCCACCATTCTTATTGTCATCATCATCATCGTTGCCATCATCATCATAGTTTTCCTCATCATCATTGTCGTCACCATTTTCATCATCACCCTCTTCATCATCACTCCCATCATCATCATAGTTACCTTAGTTCTTATTGTCATCATCAGCCTGATTGTCACCTTCATCCTTATTGTCATCGTCATCATCGTCATCGTCATCATCATCATCGTCGCACTTGTTTTGTTTAATTGTTAAGAAATCATCCATACAACTTCAGTGTGTGTATCATCGTTAATATTTGCTTAAGCAGAACATGGACATACTTTTATTTATAAAATACTTAAGTTCTGCAGTCTTTCGATAATTTGCATATAGTATTTCTTACCAAAATTAAACACATTTATTTTGTATCCTGACTTCAGTTCAGTTTTTTTCTGCCAGCGTTGAATACTGTAAGTGTCGTTTTGCACATATGGAGGGCTCTTACAGAATGTCACGGTTCAAAAGGCCTTGAAACAGGTTTATTCCAGAGGCAGTCGCAGGTTGAACAAAAGCAGATGGAGTCACAAATGAACAGAGTCTCGTCAAATACACATATGCATTGTAAGCTGTTTACGCGGTGAGCCTTACAGATGGCATTGACATATGTACGCAAATGTAACCGCGCGCCATGTCAAATGCTCAAATGGAAAAAAAGAGCACAGATTTCACATCAGGGAGAGTGGCTATGTTTACATGCACCAAAAATCTGATCAGTATCTCAGCTGGTCGAGAGTTTTTTCCACTGATTCGAATGCCGCTCTGGACATAGACATCATTGGTTGAGGGTTTGCAGTGTGATTCCAGCTCCCACAGATAAATGGTGTCGTAATGTTCTTAGGCAAGACACTTAACCCACCTCGTCCACAGTGTGTTTGTACATTGAGGAATAGGTGAGTGGTTCCTTGATGTAAACCGCTTTGAGTGTCTTGAAAGTGGAAAAGCGCTAAGACGATTTAACATCACAGTATACAGGGCCGGCCCTAGCTTTCAGGAGGCCCTAAGCTGAATTTGTCTCTGGGGCCTCTGGCAGTGGATGTCTCCTGGCTCAGCTATTGGTGATTCACATTTGACATTATGACTCTGCTCTCATCACCTTGACCAGTTGTATTTGTCTTTATATGACCAACATCAGACTGAAAACATCCAGAATGTCACAACTCCCATAGTCACAAGAACAGCCTACAGACATATAAGGGGAAGGTGAAGATTTTTGAAATTCTAGACATTTTTTCTTTGTGTCTGGTGGATTTTAACGTGTTTCAGTTGGCGACAGTGGGTTCACATTTACATTATGTCGGGTCCTTGCACCGGTGTAAACACATAGCTGCCCTCACCTCTGCCCGACTCAAAAACAAATGTAGCAGCAGCCGATATTTTGCTACTATAGATGTAAAACAAATGTAATTGTTTTAGAAGGATATTTACACTGCTGTAAAGACACAAGCCTGTGCTCAATAAATCTTGATATATTATTTTCACTATAAATGTATGGGCTCTTGGGGGCCCTCTGGTAGCCTCGGGGCCCTTAGCAGCTGCTTAGTCTGCTTATAGGCTGGGCTGCCTCTGATAGTATAGTACCTTGAGCCTTCAAAGACATTATCAGAAAATGTAAACATAAATAAAGACTTTTTTTTTCTATAGTGGAAATACTTTTGTAATTGTGAATAACATTGTAGTCTGTAAGCTCAATATTTGATTTATTAACTAACATGATTTGGTAGAAGGTAAATGATCACACTTTTCCACATAAAGGAACCAAAGTTGGAGTTGGATTTAATGTCTTGCCCAAGGACAATACAGCTGCACTCATCTGTGGAAGCTGGAATCGCACCACCAAACTGACCACGCGACCAATGAAGATTATGTCGAGAGCGGGATTCGAACCACCAGCCTTCAGATCAGTGAAACACTCTACCGATTGAGCTACTTTCGCCCCATGTCGACACTGTAAACAACTAACATTCTTAACCTTCATATCCGTGAATACAGATATTTAAAAATATCTAGAGATAAAAAGGAAAGTTGTGTTGATTATAATCGAGCATTTACCCCACAACTACAGTCCAAAGTTTCAGTCAGAGGCTTTCATTTACACGGGTGAAATCAAGAGATAGAACTGGTCTTACAGCAGCAGCGCAGTGTCCACCTGCTCTGGAGATGGAGGCAGAACGAGGCAGTTTGGGTGATCTGTGGTGTCTGTGGTGGAGCTTCGTGATGGAGGGATGTTCATGCAGGCTGGGAGAAGGCTGTCGGCCGTAATGAATATAAATGCGCTCCAGATCTGGGCTTCATCTGGCTCCGGTCTGAACACAGCAGCAGTGGGACTAGTCTGCTCCTCACTTTGGACGCGTACGGCATCTTTGAGCTCGTTCTGCGCACAATATGAACTTCAATCACTGCTGCGCGTACCTATAAGAAAGATATGTGGTAAAATGTGTGGACAGACAAACCAGCATAGATCCACCAAACAGTGACGAGTTCAGAGGAGTTACAAGATTTATTTATTTAACGGGCCCGTATCACGCTATGTTCTGATCTCTGTTATAATTCCTCATCGCAAACAGACCTGGAGTTGTGTTTTGTTTCATTCACACATGTTTAACACAGAAACCCTGCATATTTAGGCTGAGTTCTTCTCTCAGATGGAAAACACTCTGTTCCACCTTGTGATGTCATCATGTGGTAATACAGGAAGTGCTCCTGTAATGCTTGTAGACGAGGGGTTTGACCACGGTAAGTAAAGTACGATTACATATTGGCAGCATCAGAAGGTTGGTTCTTATTTGAGCCCGGGGTGAGAATAACACACAAACAACCAATATTGAAAATTTAAAGAAGAAATGTATTGAAGAAAAAAAAAAAAATCATGAATAAGACGACAGTAATACAGTAAATCGTTTTTGTATTGTTTTTTTGCTAAAGTTCAATGTCCTTTATATGATGATTTTATGCCAAAGTTCATGAATGCAATGTCCAAGTTTTGATCCAATGTCCAAAAAATGATATAACTAGATTCCAAAGAAAAAAAAAAATCTGCAGTAGGATGAGGGCTTCAGAAAGTGAATTTATTTTGTCCTACCGCATGGACATCTAGATATGAGGGTTGTAGTCCATATTTATTTTTTTCTAGAAAACTGACTGTTGAGAGGTAGGTAGTTCAGAATGAGAAAAATATGTTTTAGTCCAGACATCCACAGTTTTGTCCTGAGCCCGCCACAGCCACAGTGAGGAGTGGAGGAGGAGACAGGGAAGTGACCTCTGTGACCCCGCAACTTAAAGGCAGAGGGGACCGCAGCAACAGAGTTAGGCTTAGGCATCCAAAATAAAAGGAAGTGTGGTGTTTTTAAACTCCACACACCATCACTAGAACCATTTGGATGATTTCAGTCTGGAATTGCCAATCTCTACTCAACAAAAAGTCAAAAGGAGCTGTCAACTTGAAAACTACCACTTCATGACATCACGAGGTCGAACAGAGCATTTTGAGCTTTGCAGATGTAAACAGACTAATAATAAAGTGTTACTCAAACATGTGTGAATGAAACAAAACACAACTCCAGGTCTGTTTTTGAGGAGGCAACGGCGTTATAACATGACTTAAAGCTACAAGAGTCAGTTTTTGCATATTGTTCCCTCACTATATCATGGTTCACCTTTCACATTCTGGCTGTTTTGCGGAAATTTTTTTGTGTAATTTTGCATGCTTTCTTACAGTGTATAAACGTGCATTGTGTTCTGCGTCCTGATTGGCTGAGGGACTGTAGACCATTGTCCATCAGTCTCCTCTGTGCCGTGTCTCCTGTACAGTACAGAATGTGTTCAGACAAATTTACATAAATGTTGGATCACAGTGTGACTCTGAAGTGCTGTATGTTTGCAAGTTTTCTCCCCGACAAAACCCACAATGTCGATGAAACGTTCTGCACCGACAAAGGCGCCTACGAAGGTTTGAACTTTGAGAGAGTTTAACATTTTCTCACATTTCTCTCGTGTTTATTGTCTGTCTGAGAAAAGTGTATAAAGTGTGTGGTGACGGGTTTTACAGCTGCAAAACATATAGAATAATTGTAAAAAATCAAGCCGACTACTTGACGGATTTCACCTATTGCAGGTGATTTTTAAAACGTAACCCCCGCCATAAACGAGGGACCACTGTAATACAGGACCTTGCAGTCTTTGAATTAGTAAAAGTTAGTAAATGAGTGAAGTTAGTTCTGACGTACGGGTGTTTGTTTATCCTTTTCACTTCTCTATTTCCATACAGTGTCACAAAACAAGGGGATATACTGTCGACAGCTAAAGAAAGGCAGATTTCAGAGGGAAGGGCTCTGCAGTCTGTCAAAGAAGAACAGAATTGGATCTCAACAGCAGTGTAATTGCAAATGTGTTTGGCCTTGTGTTCTACTGACGTCACATCTTTTTACACGCTGGTGTCAGGTGTATATTCTGGCACTTTGGGGGTAGAGAAGTATTCTTTCTTTTTCTCTTTTCTTTCAAAGTATTTCAAACAGGACAACTGCGTGGATGTGAGAATGCAGCCACTGTCGTATTTGTTGTTCAGAACTGTACTAAACTTGTAAAGAAAACTATCTAATTTCCAAGCTCTGTTGACTTCATTTGAGTCCCAGCCAAGTGTCTCTTTGAGGATCCAACTTCCTGTTTCTTTTTTCCCGTACATCAGTCGCTCGGAGAACCTTTGCTTCACTTCAATTTCCACTTCTCTTATCCACCTGCGACGCGCTGATGGATCCTGAGGCGCGTCTACAAACACTTTATATCTCCGCACGGCACCTCCTCGACGTCTTTACTTTGTCTCTTAATTGCCTTTGAGGGCTCAGACTCCGCAAGCGTCTCCCGGCCCACGCTACAACGCCGCTGCCATGTTTATACCGCCTTTGCTCCGCGCGTTATTACCTGTTAGTTATCTTCCCCGTTCACTCGGTCACCGTCTGATTCCCCTGACGATCGCAGCGTCTTCTGTGGGGCTGTTCTGATTAGCAGCCATCTCCTCCGTTTCCCAGAGACTTCGCCGCTCTCCTCTTGATGTTTGTCATGAAAAAGATGGCAGATATTTTTCCCAGGCTTTATTTTGCTTAAGTGTCTTCTGGGTCTATTTAGAAAGCTGCTCGACTGTTAGCGCGCTGCCATTGTTGTCATGTTTTCTCAAATAGATTTCACCGTGCTTCTTAAAAGGAGAAGACTGAGGAAAAACCCTTGGTAATTTGAGGTTTGTCGGTATATGCGCCGTACGTTTATATGCAATATCTGACGTGGACTGTGTAAGTTTTCTTGTGGAGGGCCCGCCACCTGCTTGTCTCTACGGAGATTTAATTTATTTGCGTTAAAGTGATAAATCTCCATGGGAACAACACTCAGCCAAGTTACAGTCTGGTCATATGAGTGGAAAGCAGGGGCGGTTCTCGGGAAGGAAGGGGGAACTTGAGGGGGCCCTAGCCTCTTCTAGAATGGTCAGTGGTTCTTCATACTCCCTTAAAAAGTTTTGCCCCACTTTCAAAGAAAAAAAATACAACCTTGACTAAAAATGTTGTTCAAAATGAGACTCCAGTAAAACAAGAATTCCATATTAGCTTTTGTAAATCACCACAGGGGCGAACTACGTTTAAATCGGTTTAAAACAGCGACGTGTTACAAGGCTCTAAATTAAATTGTTAAGTGAGCACCCACATTGAAGTCCATAGGCCCCTTTTAGCTGCTCAAATAAAAATGTGTGGTGCTGCCCCTGGTGAAAAGGAGACCCCCCCCCCCCCCCCCCATTAAAGTAAAAATGCCTTTTTTTTCCAGGGATTTTTGAGCAATAACACCTTGAAATAGGGCTCGGCGAAATGGAGAAAAAATATATATATATACATTTTTTTTTTCCCCCATTTTGATTGGCTCTGATTTTTGAGTCTATCTTTTCCCATCTTGAAAACATAGAACGATTGACTTCAGGCATAAAGAGCAGGGGGTCAGGACACCACAGTTTTTATTTTGCGTTGAAAGGACCAATAATTCTGGATAAATCTACATGTAAAGTTTGGAATAAGTTTGTACAATAAGTATGTACGTGTCAATGCTAGCGACAGAAACATGTGCAATGTTTTCTGCGGCTGGTCCCAGACTATGGAACAGCGCCCTCTGCCTGTCAGATCTTTTCAGTCATTAACACCGTTTAAGGCTAGACTGAAAAGCCACCTCTTCTCCCTGGCATTTAATACTAGCTACACAGGTCATCTTGGTGTTTTATTGTTTATATATCTGTTTTCGTTGACTTTTGCGTGAAGCACTTTGGGCAGCTTAAGTTGTGTTTTAAATGTGTGATATAAATAACATTGGTCTTAAGTTTCACTCATAAATAGTGAGAGCCATTGTTGAGAAATGCAATGATGACGGAAAAGTGCTCAGCTGAACGACCAAGGTTTTTAAAGTTTTATATTTTGTACAGAAGATATTCAACATCACACTGGACAATATTCTTGGTTCTTAATTAAAAAATGTCTTAATTGAGGTCAGACTTTGCTTATAAATAGACCTGTGGTTTCGTTGTACGGCAACGTAGAGCTGACAAATGTGAATATAATATTTTTAGCTGCTTTTTCATTAGTGCGAAAAAATATTACATTGAAAGAAGAATTTTTGTTACACAATATACATAAAATACTCAACAATTTCCTTGACAATATCTCTGTTTTGTTAAGTTGTGATTCAAAAAGATTTCCATAACTTGAATCATAACGATGAGAAACACCAGAGGAGAGAAAAGAACAGAACAGAGAACACGAGAGACAGAGGGAAGAAGACACTGGACTTTTAGTAAAATTGTGCAAATTTAAGGGGACACACGACGAAACATAAACATGTCCATTAAAATGCGTTTGCGTTATAATCGAGATCGACCAAAATTTAGCTCGAGATCTATCAATGTTTCCTTTTTTGGCACTGCCTTAAGATAAGTTTAATGCCAGACTGGGGAGCATTCTAAGCAAAACAATATAACTTCTTCATAGAGAAAAGCTGGCAGACTAACCCATCAAAAAAGTTGCAGAGTGCACCTTTAATTGTCTGGAAGTCACATATAATTTAAATTGCAAATGGGCTCGGCCTTGTTCCTGCAACTTTCATGATTAATATTGCGTTGTTTTACCGAGTGAAAATGCCGCCAGTGTTTTTCCACAGATGCAAATAGCACAAACGCAGGTCCCGTAGAGTGAAGCAGAGACTATGCATTACGTCTAATTAAGCCACGTCTGAACTGTTCTACTGTTGAGATCCTGTTGTCGCTCTTTTCTTGAGTTTTCTTAGGTCCCGATGATATTTCCAGACCCTCAGCGCTGTGTCTCTTCGCTTCAGTCATTTTCTCATTTTCACTTTCTGCCAACTTTCCTCAGGTCCTGGACCCCTCCTTCAATCAGGCACTAATTAAGCTGGATGGCAATAGCTTCCTCTGTCAGGAGACTAGAAGCGACACGCAGGTTGAACAGGGAAAGCCATATTCTGGGACCTTACTCTGACTTCACTATAAAATGCATCAATGAGGAAAAAGTGCACTGCCGAATGACCAAGGTTTTAAAATTTTATATTTTGTACAGACAATACTCAACACTACATTTGTTCTTTTGCATTTCAAAACTATACCTATAGAGTTGTTGTACGGCAGAGTAGAACTGACAAATATGAATTAACCATTTTTGGCAGCTTTTTCTTTGTTGCGAAAAAATATTAAGTTACAACGACAATGTTTTTTCATTAAAACGCAACAATGAGAAAAAAGTGCTCAGCCGAACGACCGAGGTTTTTAAGGTTTTATATTTTGTGCAGACAATACTAAACACTACACTGGACATTATTCTTGGTTCTTGATTCAAAAATATCTGAATTGAGTTAAAACTTTGCATAAAAATAGACCTGTGATTTTGTTGTACAGCAACATGGAACTGGAAAAAGTAAAATATTTTTTAGCTCTTTTTTCGTTAATGTGAAAAAATATAAAGTTAAAACATGATTTTTTTTATTTATTTTTTTGATATACAATATACATACAATACTCAACACTTCACTTGACAATATCTCTTGTTTTTGAGCAGTGATTCAAAAAGTCAAAAAGTTAAGACGCATATCAAAAATATACCAAAAATATACCTATAGAGTTGTTTGTACGGCAACCCAGAACTGACAAACATGGATTAAACATTTTTAGCTGCTTTTTTGTTACTGCGAAATAATAAGTTAAAACGAGAACATTTTTTTCGTCTCATGTTTTAAGGACATCAGGTTCTCATTGTAACATGAGCATATTAAGGTCACATCCAGTAGAGGCCGGTCACTTTAAGCAGGCCGGAGTGCACGATCTGTATAATCTGTAGTAATGAGCACGGAAAGACCGAACCAAGCACTTATCATTGTTTAATGACAGGATAGAGCTGCATGGAACTGTATGGTATTTCATGGTATTCCCACGACACCGACTTGTAGATATAGACGTGCTATAATAATCTCAGTGGACAAACACTCTACCAAATGAGCTACGGACTTCCTGCAGATATTGTTGCTTTCCCTGTAAAACTTGGACTGGGGGGTCACCTGCTTGTCTTTATGTGATATGCACTTTCCTCTTTTAATGTTTATTTTATGATGTTATTTATGTTTTCATTTGTTGTACTGTAATTTTAATGTCTTTCTCATTCTGTAAACCACTTTGAATTACTTTGTGTATGAATTGTGCTCAGTTGGTTTGTCCATTAATCTGAAGGTTGGTGGTTTGAATCCCGCTCTCGACATAAACATCATTGAGCGGTCTGATCCACCGATATACATATATATAATGCCACACCTCAGAACATTCCAGACCAAGCGCACGGGCACAAGTGGGCAAAAACCCTCCACACCAAAAGTTACATAGCAAAGTGTTTTGTTATTTATTATTTCAGGGGAAGTGAGGGACGGAGGATTGAGTTCTGAATAAAATAAGCTATTCTGCCTCTGGAGAGTCCACGGAGACAAGAAAGAGTTTAACACAAAGATGCAGCCAGTCTCAAAAGTCTCAATCTTGGCAATTTCATATATCAAGAAAAACCTTGTGCTCAAAACAATTTGGACCCGAGCCACAGCGCCTTTTAAAGTACAGTATGACCTTGTTTGTGATTTGCCGAGTGTACCAGTGGCAGCTCCAGATGAAAGTCTTGCCCTTCGCTTATGGCTGTGCGGGGCGGGGGCAATCTGGCTCCAATCACTCCAGCGGCTCTCAAGCGCTAAACAAAGCCCAAACCAGCTGCACAGAAAGGCTAGACTCCCCACTGCGAGACATAGCGGGCTCCAGCGTAGTCTATTGAATACCGGGGCTTTCTTTTAAACAAATGCTTTCACAGCCTTAACATCCCGCTAAAGTGCCTCTCAATTTTCACATTTGTTTTATTTGGTAATGCTTTGGCAAAAACAAAAACAACAAACATAAAGAACTCAAGGTCAGACTAAATGATATTTTAATCACTGCCTCCCGATAGAACCCGCTGCCATTTTGTAGTCCAGGCATTTGTTGCTGTTGGATTCGTCCCACAGTTTTCGGTGGTGGGTTTCACTGAAGAGGCGGTGTGCAGGGCCAATTACTGGCAAACCCCACAAGCCTGTATCACACCTCCCTCTGCCACTGGCTCGGGCCCATAGCCATTCCGCTCTCATCAGATCCCACTGCGTCCTCTGAGCAGCTTTTTCTGCACTGTTTTTATCTATTCGTTGGATAGACCTTTGTATTTTGAGCTTGTCTTTACTGAAAATGATGTGTCAGGATGTTCAATAGAGTCTTACAATAACTATATGATCAATAATGCCTGGAGATGCTTTGTGAAATATTGATGCATCGTAGAGTTAGTCAAAGGCATAGACTGTATGTATAAATGGATATAGCTAACCTGCTAGCTGCTACGTTCCAAATGGGAAATGATCATGGGCGCGCTTCTGGCTCCATTGACTCTGGCTCCAATTCACTTTCTATTGAAAACTGTGTCCCCTCTCTCTGTAACTGCTGCTGCCCGACTCGTCATTTTGGTCTTAAAATGTTCGTATTAACCCGCTCTACATGATCTTGGAGTTCTTATTTCGCTATTGTGTCCGTAAATGTAGATATGAACATTAATAGCAGACAAATCAGGCACCTTCTTTCCCTGAGATTGCTCTGCTAGCGTTAGCAACAGGTTTGACAGCGTTGCGAAGTTGCTAAACCAGCGATGAGGGCGGGAAGGGGCATTACCTTCAACAGCCTGGCTCCAGATTGGCTCTTTGGTTGCTATGATACTCGTGGTCGGAATTCCAAATATTAAATGCATCTCAAATCGCCACTATAACTTCACGAGCCTCGGTGACTTTTATTTGACTGGAGCCGAATGCTGTGGGTGACGCCACACACACTTAGTCCACTTCTTTGTACAGTCTGTGGTCAAAGGACATAAGTGACAGGTCAGTACCTCACTTCGGCAGAGTTGTTAACACTTATAGAATTAATGAACTTGTGTTTCATAAAGTAGGACTGTGAAAGTGTTTTTTCATCAGACTGTGGCCATGTTCACGTTTTTGTCAACATAATTATAGAGTATTCTCATTTGGTATTTCTGGTTTACATGTACTGTGTGTCTCAGCCATAGAAAATCCTTCACCGTGCTCCTTATATGACTAACTTACTTAAGTCATGCTGCCGTCTCCTTGGGCTCCTTGTATTTCTCTTTCACTGTTGCGTTTTCTGCCCTCTGTTTGTTGTCACTGTTTATTAGGATGAAAGGCAGTTTTGAAGTCCCTCTCCCATCGAGCAGCACTTAGCATAGGTAAATATATAAATAAATAGTTGAGGATTTAGTCCGTATGTGTCTTTTGTGAAGATCAAAGTGGAAAAGTTTCAATCATGTGGACAGCTTGCTTCAGTCGTGCGGTGGTGAAGGGCACCTGGGTAAATATATACTGTGAGTATGTGTGTTTACCTGTGTTTGCTCACATTTTAAAGGGCACATTTTTGGTTGCTATTTGTTAAAGGTGTACTATATAACTTTTCTAGTAGAGGATTCTCCACCTGCTTATCTCCGTGAGGATGCTATTACTTTGCCTAGAATGTTCCAGAGTATAGCATTAGACGTATCCATCCATTTTGTTCTACTTTATCTGGGTCATAGAGGCAGCAGAGTGGAGAGGTCCAGACTTCCCTTTCCACACACTTCCTTCAGCTCTTCTAGGGGGATCCTGAGGCATTCCCAGCCCAGCCGAGTGACTTACTCCCTCCAGCATGTCCTGGGTCTTCCTCAAGGCCTAAACTGGCACCTTTCGCCCAGATCTAACCTGTAACAAGTCAAGTTGCATTACCTGCTTCTCTCCATGGAGATATTTAACGACATACCTTGAAACACATTTATACTAAAATATATAAATCTACTTTTGAATCATCATATACAGACAAATGTCAAATAGTGTTAAGCATTAGATTTAATATCATAAAAAAAAAATGGACAATGGAGCTTCACAGCTCAGTGAGAGACATAGGATTATATTTATACCACACTCTATACAGCTGTACAACACTCACCCTTATGTCATAGATAATACTCCCTACAACCGCACAACACTCACCCTTATGTCATAGATAATACTCCCTACAACCGCACAACACTCACCCTTATGTCAAAGATAATACTCCCTACAACTGTACAACACTCACCCTTATGTCAAAGATAATACTCCCTACAGCTGTACAACACTCACCCTTATGTCAAAGATAATGCTCCCTACAACCGCACAACACTCACCCTTATGTCATAGATAATACTCCCTACAACTGTACAACACTCACCCTTATGTCATAGATAATACTCCCTACAACTGCACAACACTCACCCTTATGTCAAAGATAATACTCCCTACAACTGTACAACACTCAACCTTATGTCAAAGATAATACTCCCTACAGCTGTACAACACTCACCCTTATGTCAAGGATAATACTCCCTACAACTGTACAGCACTCACCCTCATGTCATGGATAATACTCCCTACAACTGTACAACACTCACCCTCATGTCATGGATAATACTCCCTACAACTGTACAACACTCACCCTTATGTCACAGATAATACTCCCTACAACTGTACAACACTCACCCTTATGTCAAAGATAATACTCCCTACAACTGTACAACACTCACCCTTATGTCAAAGATAATACTCCCTACAACTGTACAACACTCACCCTTATGTCACAGATAATACTCCCTACAACTGTACAACACTCACCCTCATGTCAAGGATAATACTCCCTACAACCGTACAACACTCACCCTCATGTCATGGATAATACTCCCTACAACCGTACAACACTCACCCTCATGTCATGGATAATACTCCCTACAACTGTACAACACTCACCCTCATGTCAAAGATAATACTCCCTACAACTGTACAACACTCACCCTCATGTCAAAGATAATACTCCCTACAACCGTACAACACTCACCCTTAAACAAAACACAATTTCATCTTTGCATTGTTTTTCTTTCTAGATATATTTTATATTTTACTCGTACATATACAGTGCTATAATTATGCCTTATTTGACTCTAGTCTCTTGCTATTTTTGCTACTTATTTCGATTTTTTTGTATTACCATTTATACTTTTGCTCTGTGTTATCATATTACATTCTTATGTGTGAAGCTGCCGTGTCCAAATAATTTCCCTTGTAGAGCAAAAAAGTTTGTCCAAGTCTAAGAAAATCATAGACCGTATATAGAAATGGACATAGCTAACCTGCTAGCTGCCTCATTGCAAATAGAAACTGATCATGGGTGCACTTCCAGGTCTATCGGCTCCAATTCACTTTCTATTGAAAAACTGTGTCCCCTCTGTCTGTAACTGCTGCTGTCAGACTCGTCATTTTGGTCTTAAATGTTTGTATTAACCCGCTCTACATGATCCTGGGGTTTTTATTTCACTATTGTGTCTGTAAATCAACATATGAACATTAATAACAGACAAACCAGGCACCTTCTTTCCCCTTAGTCCACTTCTTTACAGTCTGTGGTGTGATGTGTCCAAATCATTTCCCCTGTGGATCAAAAAAAGTTTGTCCCAGTCTAAGTAACAATAGTGATTTTTGTTCATTGGTTTGCGAAAGTGTTTTGCATTCTCACAAAATGCATTCTAGTCTAACCTGTGTCAAAGTCTATTTCCAGCACGAAACTTTTTATCACGGAGTTGCAGACTTTTGAAATTAAAAAGTACCGCTGCACCTGTGTCTTTGGGGCAGAGGAGTTTGCGGTGAAGGTGTGCAGTATGTCTAATAATGCGGAGTATTGATAGCCATATGGGCCTGTATAATCACTCGCTCTTGGATTCATTTCTGGTAAATATATAATTCAGGGTAGCGTCAGGCAATTTTGACTTTAATTAAAAAAGACCCAACCTTTTTAGAAGTATGTGCCGGCCTCTCTCCTCACTGATGAATTGGAAATGTGTCTGCCTTCCAATCCTTGCTTTTTAATTAGGTTATGTTATGGCGAGGTAAAGCAAACTCGTGTGGAATTGGATTAGCGTAGACCAGATGTGTCTTAGTTATCAGGATTTTTCTGGCTTTTCCACTTGACTTTTGCCTGGGAGCGTGCGTTGTGGAAGCGTGGAGGAGCAGAGGTGGGCGAAAGCGGGAGGCGTTTAGGATCAGAGCTGAACACTGCCAGTTTACAGCCTCCTGTGGTGAAGGCAAATCACTTTAACTCAATACAACACGACACCCTCGGCTATGCTTTATTCTTACAGTGTCACATTTATTTATAAAGACTTTCCCAGAGCTGTTGTGTCATATGCAAGTCTTTTCACAACTCTTAAGATATTAAAGCGCCCGTAATATGCTTTTATTTTCTGATCTCGGTTAT